>NC_133104.1:20343070-20643070 GCF_022965805.1 Primulina eburnea | reverse complement strand
ATGCAACACATATAAGGATGTATACTCGACCAGGATATCTCGGATAGTACTTTCGTACCTCTATCACAGCAAGCCTAGCCTTACGCAACACCGCTAATCAGGTCTAGAACAAGCCTACGCATCAAAAGCATACCCAATGAACAATACTACCATGCTCGACTAGCAAAACCAGTACTACCAAAGGTTTAGGGTTTACCTTCGTCCGTCGACAGCCCTTTGATGTTGATTGCCTCGTAACTCAGGCGTCGCTACGCTACCAATCCTGGCAGCTCTTGGCTATCGCTCGACCGACAACTACCCTAGAAACCTTCCAAACCTCTCAAATATGAGACACAACTCAAGAATTTGCAATACAAAATGGGGAAATCCGAGCACTATTTATAGGCTATGTTCGGATCCACCGAACCCACTTCGGAACGTCCGGACTCCCACGTGTCCATCGGCTCTTGACACCTCATGATCGGATCCACCGAACCTACACTTCGGATCATCCGAACTTGCATGCAAACTGACGTGTCGATCAACTCTTGACACCTCATGATCGGATCCACCGAACCCACTTCGGATCGTCCGAACTCTTCGGTGCTACCGAACCATCTTCGGTCCGTCCGATCATGACCATGGTCAAAATTACACATTAAACCTTCTTAATCACCATTAATCCGTTAATTACCCAATTTGGAATTCGGGCTACTACAGGATGAAGATGAGATGCCTGCATTAGAGGATCCTGATGAGGGATATGAAGCAGTTGTGGGTGAGGCATTAGTGACTAGGCGTATCATGAGTGGCCAAGTCAAAGAAGAGGAGACGAATCAGCGGGAAAACTTGTTCCATACTAGATGTTTTTGTTAGAGTAGGTGCCCGTCGAGCCAAGTGTTGGCCGAGTGTTCACAATGAAACTCTATGTATAAGCAATCTTTATTTTAATAATGTTTGAGATTATTATTATGGCACATCTTTATCTGTATACCCATGCTAGTTGCATAGATAAAGCCCTTGAATATACAAATAGTAGAAAGAATATGAGATGCTCATATGATGAGTATCATGAAACTCATATTTGTAATACTGTATATTCTAAACGGTTCCTAGTCGATTCAGCCGCCACTAAGAAGGATATAGGCCGCTAGAGTTCGAGACTAGTATCTGCGATGTGAGTACCATGTTTCATTGGTAGGGGACATTGTGATGTCCGAACATGCAGATAGGTGCTCCTTGTAGAGTGCACTGAACAACCCTCCATAAAAGGACTTTCCAAGTGGTTCTCACTTATCGAGTGGAAATGTCCTAGTTTATGGTTGTACAGAATTAGTCCTTATGACCCGGGACAACATTGAGACTCTATGTGCTAGAATTACACATTGACTTGTTTACCGACTCTTATGGGGTCATCAGGTGGCAAGGTTGGGTGTTCTGTCGAAACACATAGGAGTCGATGCATTGTAGTCGGGGATTCACCGCTTACCTTCGGGTATGGATATCCTATGTGTTATCATGTGTATGTAGATCGAAATCTCTGGCCAGAGTATGGTGGTAATTATGAAAGGGTTTCATAGATTACACCATCGATGCAACTACGACATGACACATAGTATCGATTCATTGACAACTCTCGATAAACCAATGGTTGTCGAATCGATCGGGATATATGAGTTGAAGGGACCGTACTGTACGCTAACCATAATTGAATGGTTCTTGCAGGCACTATCATGTGATACCTAGGGAATCACGTAAGCGATGCTGCTAGGCGTTTAACGTGATTGGTTGGGTACTATCAGACTTGAGTTCTGACGTTCTTATTATCAAGGTGTTGATAAATAAGAATGGAGCAATTGGGGTATGCTCATATAAGGACATGTTTAGTCCGAATCACATAGAGATGTGAACCCACGGCTAGTTGTATCAATGAACCATTGAGGGCCACACAAGTACTAGCTTTCTAGATCCCATTGAGAAGTAAAAATAGTTCAATGTGTTGAACGGCTTATAAAGGAGTTTATAAGCGTGAGGAAAATTAGAAGTATGACTTCTATAAAGGAGAAATTAGTTCAATGTGTTGAACGACTTATAAATGAGTTTATAAGTGTAAAGAAAAATAGAAGTATGACTTCTATGAGAGAAATGTAAATTTTAATTTAAGGAAGTGTTCCTAAATTAAAATTGGCCAAGTGAATAATGTAATTGAAAATTGTGATTTTCATAAACATTATTATGGACTAAATTAAATTAATTCAAGTGTTGAATTAATTAAACACTAGTGGGCCTAGTAGAGTCCAAATAATTAAATTAATTCAAGTGTTGAATTAATTAAATTATATTGAGTCTTGAAGAGCTCAATTAAAATAATTATTTAACTAGTGGGACTTGGGTAAATTCAAGTAATGTTTAATTAGTCTCAAATATGTTTGAGATAATTAAAATTTAGTCCAAGGTTTTAATTTGATTAAAAACCATATAATATGCATGCATGGGAGGTGAAAGGTTGGGAGACTACTTTTTGTGTTTTCAAGGCATGGCATGCAACTTTTTGGAACAACTTTTCCCACAACCAAAAAAATGTCTCTCCTTCTCTCCTAGCATGAATAGAGGCCGAGTTACTATTCACATTTTTCTCCAAGTTTTTCTCTCAATTTTCTTCTTCAATTGTTGAGGAAAGAAATCACTTCTCTTTGAATAATCTTCTTATTTTTCTAGTGCAAAATAAGAAGGGTTCTAGCTAGTTAGTGGTGGGCTTGATTGGAAGAAAGGAGTCCAAAAGAAAGGTGAAGCTTGTAGATTGTCTACCTTCAAGAGCTAAGGTGTTTACACCTTAGTTGGAGCCACAATCAATCTTTGAGATTGATAGGTAATTTTCTCAAAACCCTATGCTTGAAAGTTGAGATTTTTGTATATGCTACACTAGTACACATGGTGGCCGAAAATTTCCTTGCAAGAAAATGTGATTTTCGAAAATTTTGTAGCTTCCGTTGTGTTTTTCGGTCACCTTATTCGATCCCTTTCAAGTGGTATCATGAGCTAAGGGTACTAGTTTTTGGATAGCATATACAAGATATTATATTGAGGGCGATTTCTAACCGATTGAGATGAAAATTTGCAACGATTCAAGGCCGGATTGGGGCGATTTTTGGGCAGCATGTTGCTGCCCATTTCGGGCAGCTTGGGCTGCCCGAGGGGCTGCCCGAAACGGGCAGCAAGGGCAGCCCTAAGGGCTGCCCGAACCGCCCCCCCTATTTTATTAAAAAAAAAAAAAATTTTGTTGGCCGGAATCCGGCGACGGAGCTCCGGCGACGGCGATGACGACTAGGGTTTTCAAAAGGTGTTTTGGAATATCAAAGTGTCATGGGCCTTGAGTTGTTGGGCCACGGGATGGCCAACACATTTGTGATTTTAAATGGGCCAAAATGTTTTTGGTGAAAAATGAGTTTTTGGGCCCTTAAGTTTAAAATTACAAAAGTTGCAAGTCTTTCTCATGAAATAAATAATTTAAGTTGGACTTTAATTATTTATAGTAAATGGTGATTTACAAGAAATTCGGTTATAAATAAATTAATTTGAAAGTAGACAAAGGTGTTTGTATACTTTGTTAATTTAGTTTATAATCGTGGCGGTTAGTGATTGGTTCAAGATATATAATATTGGATCAATTAATTATTGTCATAATTAATTGATGGTGTATGATATGTGATATTATGCATGAAAGATGATCAAAAGCCCAAGCCCAATTTGCTAGGTGTATGCTAGGATATTTTGTGTTGAATGATTGTAATAATTATCAATTTAAAGTGGGCTTGGTTTATGGCCCGTTCCCACCCCCCATGAGATGTATCCCTATGTGCCATAGATATTTAATTGTAAATATTAGTATAGTGGATGATCAAGATTGGAAGATGGTGGCCATGATGATTATGAAGATCGAAGACATGTAAATATTGGAAGCTTATGTAAATGTTGCATTTGCATCCCATGCATTTCCCTAGGATTGGACCTAGGCCCGTGTTTAGCTCACACGGGCCATTAGTATTGGGGCGATTGATCATCCTTGTTTGTTTACTGTTTATAATATATGCATGATATGTTATAAATAATGAGTATGTGCGTTATTATTATGATAATAACAAAGTTGCATGAATCCGGCAAACATACGATCAAACATGGCGAGCTTTTAAAATAAAATTAATGATGAGACCTTTCAAAATTAAAAACCCTCATTTTGAATAAGATTCAAAATTAATATCAAGCCCGAAAAGGGGAATTATAAATTTGTTTATAATTTCCTTGTCTCCCATCGACAATGGGTGCATGATGAACGCTACCCGTACTCGGGGCTCGGCTCATATTATTGGGGGGGCCCTGGGTGCCGGAAAGCTGTGACATCCATTGACATGGTGATGTGAACTACGTGGAACTCCCATGATTTCGGCTCATATTATTGAGGGAACTCATGGCGACCGTCCATTAAGGTTCAATATCGATGGGTTAGGCTTGACACGTAAAGATGAACGACGTCATATTATTGGGTCCTAATCAAACGTGAGACAAAAGTTTACGTTAAGGGTTGCATTGTGATGCAATTGAAAACTACCTTTTAGGAATTGTGATTGGCTGATATTATTCGGGATCATAATTCGCTAATTGGACCTTACGTACCTACTGAGGAAAGGAGTTTCCCGCTTTCACTAGAGGGTAGTGAAATATGTCAAAACAGTGGGAGCCAATATTTATGAAGTAAAAGTCCAAACTTCATATCTTACTAAATATTTTAAAATAGTCATCAACATTTATCTGTTTTTACTTTTCAGTACAAATTGACAATGTCATCGCTTCGCAATCCAATATCCGTAATACTCGACAAAAACATATTAACTGGACCTAATTACCTCACTTGGCTAAGAAACCTAAAAATCGTCTTGAATTCGGAAAGGGTAGCATATACACTGACTGAGTCGCCCCCTGTTGAGGCTCCGACTCACTGCAATCCTGAGGAATTGCAGGCTTACAAGGAATGGTGTGACAATGACTTGATAGCCAGGTGTTATATGCTGACTTCTATGAATGATGAGCTGCAGAGGCGTTTTGAGGGTGCAAAGAGTGCTGCTGACATTCATTTGCACCTCAAGGAGCTCTTTGGAGAGCAAACACGTCCTCTTAGGCATGCTACCGTCAAGGAGCTGATCACTTTACGCATGCAAGATGGGGCCTCGGTCCATGAGCATGGCCTAAAGGTGATCGGGCTCGTGGACAAGCTCGTTGGCATGGATCTGATCTTGTCTTCGGAGTTGACCACCGACGTGTTGCTCTTATCGCTGCCTAGCTCATTTGATCCTTTTGTGGTGAACTTCAACATGAACAAGATTGAACCGACCCTTGAGGAGTTGGTGAATATGCTTGTTACGTTTGAATCCACCATCAAGAAAGAGAAGTTGGTTCTTTATGTGGGTTCTTCATCTGGTACGAAGATTGATCCACATGGGAATGGAAAGAAGCGTTCTTTCCAACGTCCCAAGAAGAACGTGCCCTTGTTGAGGCAATCTCCGAATCCCGTTGTGGCAGCCACACCAGTTAAGGCTGACAAGACTGCTGATGAATGTCATCACTGCAAGAAGCCTGGACATTGGAGGCGAAATTGCAAGGAATATCTGGCCCAGAAGTGTTCTGGAAACGGTATGTTCTAAATTTAAGTAAACGTTTCAATTAACTCTACTTCTTGGGTATTAGATACCGGATGTGACTCACATCTCTATAATGAGTTATAGGTTATGGGAAGAAGTAGAATGCTTAAGGAAGGTGTGACCTTCTAGAGGATGGGCAATGAAGCAAGAGTTGCTGCCAAGGCTATTGAAGATGTTTACTTATTATTGAACAATAGTTTAAGTTAATTTTATGAGATGTTTTGTTTGTACCTAATTTTGTAAAAAACATTGTTTCCATTTCTATGGTGATAAAAATGGATATTCTTGTTTATTTTGCAAAGGTGTTTGCAACATTTACATGAATGAATGTTTGATTGGTACTGGTAAACTTGAAAACGATCTCTATAACTTAAAATTAAAAGATATTCCACTAAATGTCCATTCAAAGGCATACACCATATGAGATATGGATGGGTAAGCCTCCTAAGTATTCTTATCTTAGAATATGGGGTGCCCTGCTTATGAAGCAGGTAGTGGGAGATAAATTGGATAGTCGATCCATTTTATGCTAATTTGTTGGATATCCAATGAATTCGATTGGATACTACTTCTATCATCCCCAAGAAACAAAAGTGTTTGTTTCTAGGAATGCGACCCTTTTGAAAGGGAATTTCTATTGGATAGAAAAAGGGAGATGATAGAACTCGAAGAGGTTCGAGAGACACCCACAATTGAAGAACCCACACCCGAAGAGCCAAGAGAGGAGATACAAGCTCCTAGAAGATACGAGAAAGTCTCGAGACCACCTATGAGGTATGGTCAGCTTCTTGAAGAGGGCCATGATGAGCCTAACCATGGATGTGATCCAAGGACCTTCAAGGAAGGGTTATCTGATGCCGATTCATCCAAATGGCTTGAAGCGATGGAATCTGAGATGAATTCCATGCATCCGAACCAAGTGTGGGATCTTATAGATCCACCTGAGGGAAAGGTTCCCATAGGGACTTGGGACGGATTGGAAGGTATTGACCTTCAAGGTGCGATTGGTGGAAAAAGGATATACTCAAAGACAAGGAGTTGACTTTGAGGAAACCTTTTTCCCCAGTCGCAATGTTCAAGTCCATAAGGATTTTGCTAGCCATAGCTGCATGGTATGACTATGAGATATGGCAGATGGATGTCAAGACAGACTTTCTTAATGGGGATTTTAAGAAAGTTATTTACATGTCTTAACCTGAAGGTTTAACATCATGTATGGGATGATATCTACACGTCTTGACGTGGCTTTCGCACTAAGTGTAGTGAGTAGATATCAATCGAACCCTGGTCTTCCACACTGGAAAGCTGTGAAAGACATCCTCAAGTAGTTGAGAAGGACCAATAAATTGTTCTTGGTCTATGGGGTGGAGAACTAAAATTGGAAGGCTATACCGACTCTAGCTTCCAAAGCGATATCGATGACTCGAAGTCAACCTCTGGTTTTGTATTCATGCTCTATGGTGCTGCTGTCTCTTGGAAGAGTTCCAAGCGAGACAATACTACGGATTCCAGCACAGAGGCCGAATACATTGCTGCATCAGATGCAGCAAGGGAGGCTGTTTGGATAAGGAATTTCGTCCAAGAGTTGGGCGTCATTCCTAATGGAGTTGCTCCTGTCCCGATGTTGTGTGACAACACGGGAGCTATAGCTCAAGCAAAGGAGCCTAGGTCTCATCAGAAATCCAAACTAGTATTGAGAAAGTACCACATCCTCGGAGAGATTGTGGAAAGAGGAGAAGTGTCTTTTGACAAAGTCGGCTCCGCCGATAATGTTGTTGATCCACTAGCTACGCCTATACTTGGACCATTATTCGACAAGCATCGCGAATCAATGGGTTTAAAGCATATGGGTAGTTGGCTCTAGTGCAAGTGGGAGATTGTTAGAGTAGGTGCCCGTCGAGCCAAGTGTTGGCCGAGTGTTCACAATGAAACTCTATGTATAAGCAATCTTTATTTTAATAATGTTTGAGATTATTATTATGGCACATCTTTATCTGTATGCTAGTTGCATAGATAAAGCCCTTGAATATACAAATAGTAGAAAGAATATGAGATGCTCATATGATGAGTATCATGAAACTCATATTTGTAATACTGTATATTCTAAACGGTTCCTAGTCGATTCAGCCGCCACTAAGAAGGATATAGGCCGCTAGAGTTCGAGACTAGTATCTGCGATGTGAGTACCATGTTTCATTGGTAGGGGACATTGTGATGTCCGAACATGCAGATAGGTGCTCCTTGTAGAGTGCACTGAACAACCCTCCATAAAAGGACTTTCCAAGTGGTTCTCACTTATCGAGTGGAAATGTCCTAGTTTATGGTTGTACAGAATTAGTCCTTATGACCCGGGACAACATTGAGACTCTATGTGCTAGAATTACACTTTGACTTGTTTACCGACTCTTATGGGGTCATCAGGTGGCAAGGTTGGGTGTTCTGTCGAAACACATAGGAGTCGATGCATTGTAGTCGGGGATTCACCGCTTACCTTCGGGTATGGATATCCTATGTGTTATCATGTGTATGTAGATCGAAATCTCTGGCCAGAGTATGGTGGTAATTATGAAAGGGTTTCATAGATTACACCATCGATGCAACTACGACATGACACATAGTATCGATTCATTGACAACTCTCGATAAACCAATGGTTGTCGAATCGATCGGGATATATGAGTTGAAGGGACCGTACTGTACGCTAACCATAATTGAATGGTTCTTGCAGGCACTATCATGTGATACCTAGGGAATCACGTAAGCGATGCTGCTAGGCGTTTAACGTGATTGGTTGGGTACTATCAGACTTGAGTTCTGACGTTCTTATTATCAAGGTGTTGATAAATAAGAATGGAGCAATTGGGGTATGCTCATATAAGGACATGTTTAGTCCGAATCACATAGAGATGTGAACCCACGGCTAGTTGTATCAATGAACCATTGAGAGCCACACAAGTACTAGCTTTCTAGATCCCGTTGAGAAGTAAAAATAGTTCAATGTGTTGAACGGCTTATAAAGGAGTTTATAAGCGTGAGGAAAATTAGAAGTATGACTTCTATAATGGAGAAATTAGTTCAATGTGTTGAACGACTTATAAATGAGTTTATAAGTGTAAAGAAAAATAGAAGTATGACTTCTATGAGAGAAATGTAAATTTTAATTTAAGGAAGTGTTCCTAAATTAAAATTGGCCAAGTGAATAATGTAATTGAAAATTGTGATTTTCATAAACATTATTATGGACTAAATTAAATTAATTCAAGTGTTGAATTAATTAAACACTAGTGGGCCTAGTAGAGTCCAAATAATTAAATTAATTCAAGTGTTGAATTAATTAAATTATATTGAGTCTTGAAGAGCTCAATTAAAATAATTATTTAACTAGTGGGACTTGGGTAAATTCAAGTAATGTTTAATTAGTCTCAAATATGTTTGAGATAATTAAAATTTAGTCCAAGGTTTTAATTTGATTAAAAACCATATAATATGCATGCATGGGAGGTGAAAGGTTGGGAGACTACTTTTTGTGTTTTCAAGGCATGGCATGCAACTTTTTGGAACAACTTTTCCCACAACCAAAAAAATGTCTCTCCTTCTCTCCTAGCATGAATAGAGGCCGAGTTACTATTCACATTTTTCTCCAAGTTTTTCTCTCAATTTTCTTCTTCAATTGTTGAGGAAAGAAATCACTTCTCTTTGAATAATCTTCTTATTTTTCTAGTGCAAAATAAGAAGGGTTCTAGCTAGTTAGTGGTGGGCTTGATTGGAAGAAAGGAGTCCAAAAGAAAGGTGAAGCTTGTAGATTGTCTACCTTCAAGAGCTAAGGTGTTTACACCTTAGTTGGAGCCACAATCAATCTTTGAGATTGATAGGTAATTTTCTCAACACCCTATGCTTGAAAGTTGAGATTTTTGTATATGCTACACTAGTACACATGGTGGCCGAAAATTTCCTTGCAAGAAAATGTGATTTTTCGGTCACCTTATTCGATCCCTTTCAGTTTTGTCAGTGGCAAAGTTTGCAACATTATTATAGATGGAGGAAGTTGTACCAATGTTGCTAGTCTTGAGATGGTTGAAAAATTGAGCTTGCCTACTTTAAAACATCCTCAACCATATAGGCTACAGTGGTTGAATGACTGTGCCGAAGTGAAGGTGAACAAACAAGTTTTGGTTGCGTTTTCGATTGGGAAGTATATTGATGAGGTGTTGTGTGATGTGGTACCAATGCATGCTTGTCATATTTTGTTAGGAAGACCATGGCAATATGATATGCAAGTGACACATGATGGGTTTAGAAATAAATATTATTTTGTACTCAAGAAAGAACCCATTGTTTTACTTCCTTTGTCCCCAAAGAAAGTGATGGAGGACCAATTAAAACAAAAGAAGAGAGATGAGGCCGAAAAAAAGAGTGAATTAAAAAGTGAGATGGCCTTTGAAAACAAAAATGAAATGGCTAAAAGAAAAAGTGATATAGCCATACAAAAGAAAAATGAGGGAAAAGAAAATGAGAGGAAAGAGGCCAAAAAGAAAACATATATGGCCCAAAAGAGTGAGTTAAAGCAATTGATGCACACACATGAACCACTTGTGTTGATTGTTTATAAGGAGATCCTCCTTAACTGTAATGCCCAAGAATTAATCACTGCAATTAACGATGATTGATTTATCATTTCATGTGATTATGACGGGATTAATCGGGACACCGAGAAATGTATTCAGAAATACAATTATGAAAGATATGAGCATGCCAGACCGCACCCGCGGTAAGGGGAGGACCGCACCCGCGGTGGTGCTACGGGAATTTGAAAGAATCGATACAGTAGGGTGACCGCACCCGCGGTGCAAGACCGCACCCACGGTGCTTACGCGACCGCACCCGCGGTGTTGCGTGTCTTGCGGAAAATGAACCACTTGTCTTGTTGCATGCGCGAAGTGTATAGATATATATAGATGCATGCAAAGCTTTCCTCAGAAATGAAGAATCGAGAAAAGGGGCAAGAGAGGTTCCGAAAATCCTTACGCCTTTATCTTTCAATCCGTCCGTCTGAATTTGAATCCGACTTCGGTATCGAGTTCCTAGCAACGTAGGCTACAACTGGACGTAAGTTTTACTACGTTTTGACATGCTTTGAAATTATGATATTGTCAGAATTGAATAAAACTCATATATGTTGTGCTTGACATAGTAGACATCATAGAATCGATGTCAGATTAAGAAACGGACTGATTATGGAATTGTTATGATTTTCGGAGTAGTTTTGGAGTCGAGTTGATATCAGAATTGAATTGTTATTGAGTAGGAGATATTAGAATTGATATCTGACTGATATGGTATGGTTGGGTATATTGATATTATACCGTTATGCCATCGATATTGAAGTAAGTTAAGTATTGAGCAGAACAGATTTGATTTGAGAGGTGTATTGATATTATACTCCTCGATATTGTTCTTGTCAGATTGAGTATTGATAGGCTTGGGGTTCGAGACTTCGACAGAGCCAGGGTATCAGAAAGAAAGGTATAAATTAATGTTGAGTTGGGATTGCACAACTCGAGTAAGGTTTGACTCGAGTTTCCCTAAATCACATACTTAGTTTATTACATTGATTCTTGTAATTGATGAGGTTGATGTTTGTTGTCTATTGATTTATAGCCACTGCATGTAATGACTGCTGATTCGCTAGTCATTGATTGAGTTGCTTAGATACTGACTGTATGTATTGATTACTGAGTCGTTGAGTCATAGGCTGATTCGCCTAGTCACCGGCTGATTCGTCGGGTTATTGACTGATTCGTCTTATTATCGGCTGATTCGCCTAGTCACCGGCTGATTCGTCTGGTGATTGACTGATTCGTCTAAACATAAGCTGATTCGCTTAATTACAGGCTGAGTTGTCTGATTATGGGCTGATTCGCCTAATTACCGGCTGATTCGTCGGGTTATTGACTGAGTCGTCAATTCTGCGGCTGATTCGCCCAGACACTGATATATGAATTATATCGATGCCGTTTAGGGATTGATTCATTCCTATCGACTGAGATTCGATATAATACCTATATTCAGACATCGGGATCCCTAGGATAGAGTTGAGTCGAGTCTGAGACGACGCGTCATTGGAGTCGAGTCTGAGACGACGCGTCGGTTGAGTTGAGTCTGATATGACATGTTGATTTACATTGTTTATGCCATTCATGATTATTGAATGTTTGATATGAATTTATGTTTCTGATTTGAGACATGTTATGAATACTTCTTATATGCTTTTGTATATGCTTTTATATGACTGCATGTTTACATTGTTTATACTGGGATATTTATATCTCACCGGAGTTATCCGGCTGTTGTCTTGTTTTGTATGTGTGCATGACAACAGGTGGGGCTGGATCAGGGTCAAGAAGAGGATGAGAGAAGATTAGATAGCGTGGAGATCCGGGCTTCGGAGCAACATAGGATTCAGCACTGATATGTAGTTGAACCTAGTTGGATTCTTGTAGATAACGCAAGATTTGTATGTTCATGTTTAATATGTAATTTGAGTAAATTACATTACGTTTCCGCTTTGTATTTGAAAAAATTTTTAGACCCTGTTTTATAATTGATTAATTAGTCCCAAACATGATTAAGAACTTGATTAGCGTCCGGGTCCCCACAACAGGTGGTATCAGAGCTGTAGGTACTAGAACTGTAGATTCTTGAGATTGAGATAGAAAAGGCTAGTGAGCGGGGTAGATTGAGTTTTCTTTCCTTGCTTGTGATTGCTAGCATGACTTGCTGCGTTATATAATACATGTTACTTGACTTATCTGATTTGATTTTGTAATATGTATTATTGGGAACGAATCTGAATTGATCCTCGATCAGCAGTAAGATGATCGGGAGGAGAGACTGAATTGAAACAGATGTGTTGGATTGGATTACTAATCCTTTTGAGTTTCAGATATGCCTCCTAGACGAATCCCAGAACAGGGTAGTACATCGAATCCTCCAATGGATGTAACACTGACTCCAATGAAAACCTTGCTGAAGAGGTTTCATTCATTCAAACCACCCACTCTGAAAGGTACTGAGACATCAGTCGAGTGTGAGAGTTGGTTAGGTAGCATTGAGTTGCTGTTTGATTCACTGGAGTACAGTGATGAGCGCCGGATTAAATTGATTGGGCACCAGTTGCTGGATGTTGCACAAAGCTGGTGGGTTACAATGAAGAGGGCCTTGGAGCAACGAGGTACGATTATTACTTGGGATGTATTTAAAACTGAGTTTTATCAGAGATTTTTCCCAATATCGTACAGAAAAGACAAGGGGGCGGAGTTTGCCAATTTGAGACAGGGTCAGCTGAACATTGAAGAATATGTGACCAAGTTCTCTACCTTGTTGAAGTTTGCTCCTCATGTGTCTGAAAATGACAAAGCCGTTGCCAATCAGTTCATCAATGGTTTGAACCCCGATATTTTTACATTGGTGAACACAGGGCGACCCAATAACTTTGCTGATGCCATGAATAGAGCAAAGGGCGCTGAAGTAGGCCTGATAAGACAGAGAGGAGCTGAATTTGTTCCTCCAGTGTCGAGACCACCGCAACCACCTCCCCGATTCGAGAGTGGCAGTAGCAGTGGTGGAACGAAAGATTTTCTGAAGGCTAGAGGAAAGCAGTTCAAGAAGTCTGGCAGTAGTTCTTCTAGCTCTAGTGGTTCTCAGCAGAGTTATACTGGAGTGTACTGCGGAAATTGTGGAGGGAGACATTCCACTGAGCAATGCCAAGGAGTACTTGGTAGCTGTCACTTCTGCAAGCAACAGGGACATTTTGCCAGAGTATGTCCACAGAGGGGTTCCCAAAGATCCCAGGGAGCTGAACCATCTGGACCAGCGGCACAGTGGAGTAGACGATCAACTGCCGTTCCTTCATTTCAGCCAGCACTATCTCAGTCACAGCAGAGGCCAGGAGGAAGCCAGACAGTTGGCCAGCCTCCTAGACAGCAGACCAGAGTATTTGCTTTGACCGAGGAGCAGGCTCAGGAAGCACCAGATGATGATGTTGCAGGTAACTGATTTGTTTGATTATCCTACATATGTATTGAGTGATGTCGGTGCTTCACATATTTGTATTTCTGAAAGATTTTCATTGATGCATGCATTATCTGTTGAGTCTTTATTTACTGTAGTAGTGTTTCTTTCCTTGAGAAAAGATCTTGTATCAGTGATTTCTGTTAGATCTTGTATACTACAGTAGGATGAGAATGAGATCGAGTTAGATTGTGTGGTAGATGGTATTGTACTGGTGTTCTATGATTTTAGAACTGCATTACTGATATTGATATGCTGACCAAGTACATAGCTACCCTAGATTAGTTTCAGAAGATGGTGAAAATCAGACCTGAGATGATCAAGAGATGAATATAGTACGATAAGAATTCTAGACTGAGAATTCCTTTGATATTCGTACTAGCTATGACTCGATTATTACAGAAAGGAGCAGAATGACTCCTTATGTATTCAGTTGATTTACTGAAGTTGAGTCTATCATTGGCTGATTTACCAATGATAAGAAAGTTCTCGATGTTTTCTCTGATAAGACTTCAGATCTGATTCCAATCAGAGAGATTGATTTTAGTCTTGAACTGATCTTAGAAATTGTTGAAATTTTGAATCCTGATTGAGAAAGATAGTAGACAATCAAGATTATATTGTACAGTCCGAACCAGAGTTGATTTCGAATCGATAGCAGTTTAAAAAGCTGATTAGAATATTTAGAACTCAATATCGATAGTCAGAACAGAGTGTCGATCAGAGTAACAGATACGTGATTTTGTATTTTGTATGAGATTGATTATTCTGTGATGTCAGATGTGTCAGAATTGTACAGCAAAGATTGATAGTGATAGTCAGAGCCGAATACCAGGTAGGTATTTCCTCTTTAATTTATGTTATTAACTGATTGTATATGTCAAATAGTTCGAATCAGAAAGGACAGATAGTGTCAGAAACTTACAGTAATGGATTCAGTGTTCAGTCTGATGATTGAGAATGTATTGTATTCGAACAGATAGTCGTGATATAAACAGATTAGATCAGTTGTAACAGAATTTGTATTGAAATGTTGGCAGAAATTGTACTGATAAGTCTGAATTGCTAACAGAAGAAGCCAGAAAAGATAGAAATCAGAAGATTATTACAGATTTTGTATAGTTCTGAACAGAAATGGGAGTACATTTATATGGCTTTCGTAATGAAATTACCGCCATTTTCTTAGATTATGATATGATATGATTATGATTGACAGATTATTCAATCTATATCTATCAGTTTGTACCAGATTACGTACAAACAGAACCAGATGGCATAGATCAATGTCAAAGAAATAGTCAGATTGACGAGAATGCAAGAATTAGATGATATCAGATTGTGATTTTGACGGAGTTGTACTTGTGATAGATTATATCATAAGCTCTCTTGTGCAGATTTATTACAGATTGACAGATAGTCAGAGTAGATTACCAGATATTGACAGATAATTGTAGAGCTTTGGTACTAGATGTTAGTACTAGTTGATATAGATTATTGTCATGATAGGATTGACTGTATGACAGTAGCTATCAAGATAGTTCAGAATGGATAGATTTAAGAAACCAATGTCGGATGATGACGATTGGTAGTGGAAGATGAAGATTGATTATGTTCTAGATTGGGATAAACAGATAGGATAACAACTACAGATGGTATTTGTAGTATCCCGATTCCTAATTTGAGTTAATTATTGGATTAATTATTTTCGGTGGGATCGGAAGGACCGAACCGGGTTCGGATCGTCCGATCATGGTTCGGATCGTCCGAGCCAGATGTCGGATCGTCCGAGGCAGGTGGCTGGACCCGTGGCAGACATGCAGAATTCGGATCGTCCGAGCAAGGGTTCGGATCGTCCGAGACAGGTGGCTGGACACGTAGAATGCATGCAAGGTTCGGATCGTCCGAAGTGGGTTCGGATCGTCCGAAGTGTACCGGATCGGAGCTTTCGAAGTGGATCGGATCGTCCGAACATTGGCTATAAATAGAGGCGCGACGCTTCATTTCTTACTCGCCATTTCAGAGCGTTCCAGAGCGTTTTAGTCGTTTCTGAGAGGTTTCTAGTCTTTCCCGAGGTTCAGGCACTAGCAGGGAGCTACTGGCTTTGTAGCGGAGCTGTGCTCTAGTTGGGAGCTAGCGGCATCAGCGGGCTAGCGACGGACGAAGGTAAACCCTAAACCTTTGGTAGTACTGGTTTTGCTAGTCGAGCATGGTAGTATTGTTCATTGGGTATGCTTTTGATGCGTAGGCTTGTTCTAGACCTGATTAGCGGTGTTGCGTAAGGCTAGGCTTGCTGTGATAGAGGTACGAAAGTACTATCCGAGATATCCTGGTCGAGTATACATTCTTATATGTGTTGCATGATTATGTGGTGCATTGATATATGTCATATGATGCATGCTATTATGTCACGCTTTATGATGCATGCTGCATTTCATGTTGAGCCGTATCTCCTTCGAGATAGCCTTTACTGTTGAGCTGTATCTCTTTCGAGATAAGCTATATCTTGTGGGGCCGCTCAGCCCTGTCTTGTCTTTTGGACGCATGGACACCGAGAGTACACAGTGGCCGACGGGTCGGGAGGGCTTCGGTGATCCGGGACATTTTTGGTCCACGTCTGTTCTTGTAGTGGATGCAGTGACCCAGAGGAGTACCGCGCGGCACTATCCACTTGGCGCCTCTAGACTGAGCATTTTGAGATCCTTTGTTACTCTTGTTTCTTGACCTACCCTGGTATCATACCATAGCATGTGCATTTCATATAGGTTTGTATACTCATGCTTTTGTACTGGGCGTTCTTATCGCTCATGTCCTCGGTTTTGTTTATCTTGGACACCCCATTCCCACGGGGCAGGCCTCAGGTTGGATGGCTCAGGAAGAGCAGGAGGAGGACAGTGAGTAGCTGGTTGGTTTAGTTTTCAGTACTATTCTATTCGATATGGTTGTACCGAATATTTTTGAGTTGTTCTGATTTCGATTGGGTTGTATAACTATTTGTCGTTGGCCATATTTCCGCTGTTATCTCTGATTATTATTAATTAAGTTAATTGCATGCTTAGTTCTTGATTAGTAGGTGATTCTGGAACGGGTCACTACATTTATGGTATCAGAGCATGCTTACGATTTTGGGATATAGATTTCTGTTTTGGGATTTTCGTTGACCATTTTACCATTTTTTTCCCCATTCTATCTTGTAGCGATGGCTGACCACTTTGGTGATGAGAGTAGTCAGGAAAGTGTAGGTCGTTGGGGTGACCAGGACGATCGTAGGCGTCATCGTGAACATCGTCATCATCGGGATGGTCCTAGGCATTTTGATTTGCACCGTTTCATTCAGATGGGGCCTAAGCCTTTAGTTGGCGGTGAGACTCCCGATGATGCTGAGGATTGGTTAGAGCGCATGGAGAGCTGTTTCCGTGCATTCCAATGCACCGAGGAGCAGAAGATAGAGACCCTTAGTTTTCTTCTCGAGGGCCGTGCGCGCAAGTGGTGGCGATCGACTTCTGCGCCGATAGTTCAGTCCCAGGGTAGGGTGACTTGGGCCGATTTCCGTGCAGCTTTCATGCAGCTGTATTTTCCTCCAGCCCTTCGCCAGGCAAAGACGATTGAGCTCCTGAATCTTAAGCAGGGGAGTATGTCTGTTGATGAATATCAGCAGAAGTTCTTCGAGTTGTTACCCTTTGCCCCTCATATCAGTGGCAGTTCTGAGGCCAAGTATGACCATTTCCTTCAGGGTCTTAACCAGGAGATTTTTGATCGAGTCACTGTCTGTGATAATCCTACTTCTTATGATGGGTTAGTGAACCGGTGTCGCCAGGCAGAGATCAGTCTCCAGCGTGGTAGGGCTATTCTTTCTTCTAGACCTCCGAGTACTTTGAGCCCTCGATCTCAGTCTTTCAAGAAGTCAGGTTCTTCTTCTTCTGGATCTGGATCACGGTCTAGCGGTGTTTTTCGCTTTGGTAAGAAGAAGGTTTCTTGTGTGCATTGTGGGAAGAACCATCCATCGGAGCAATGCCGATCAGCCGCGGGAGCTTGTTTTCAGTGCGGAGAGATGGGTCATATCAAGAAGAATTGTCCTCAGTTGCGAGGTGGAGCAGGATCTGGTTCCGGATCTCAGACGACTGTTCAGCAGAGGAGGCAGGGTCAGGCAGTGGGTAGTTCAAATCTTCGACCTCGTGCCCAAGGTCAGGTTTTTGCGCTGAACCAGGATCAGGCTGCAGATGAGACAGAGAGAGTCATAGCAGGTACTTTTCGTTTATGCGGTATTCCTGCTTTTGTTCTTATTGATACCGGAGCATCACATTCATTCATTTCTGCACGATTTGTTAAGCGTCATAAGTTACCGTATGTTTCTCTAGACGTCATTCTTTCCGTTTCTACCCCGATGGGTCATTCGGTGTTAGCTAAGCGTCTAGTGATGGGTTGTCCCTTAGATTTTGAGGGTAACGAATTGATTGCGAATCTTATGATCCTAGAGATGGAAGATTTTGATTGTATTCTAGGTATAGACCTTTTGACTACCTACCGAGCTACCGTGGATTGTTACCAGAAGCTTGTTCATTTTCGTACGACTGAGAGCTCTAGTTGGTTTTTCTATGGTGAGGGAGCGCGACCTCCGATGCCAGTGGTATCTGCTCTGAAAGCCTGTCGTGCTTTAGAGGCGGGCGGGGAAGGCTACCTCATCTATGCGATTGATTCCTCCACAGGTAGTGTTGGTATAGATGATATTCCAGTGATTTGTGAATTTCCTGATGTTTTTCCAGATGAGATTCCTGGTTTTCCTCCGGTTAGAGAGGTGGAATTTGGCATTGAGTTAATGCCAGGGACTGCACCGATTTCTCGTGCCCCCTATCGTCTTGCTCCGTCAGAGATGAGAGAATTGAAGCAGCAATTGCAGGATCTTCTTGATAAAGGTTATATTCGCCCGAGTGTTTCACCTTGGGGAGCTCCAGTCTTGTTTGTCAAGAAGAAAGATGGATCTATGCGATTGTGCATTGATTATCGCCAGCTGAATCGTGTGACGATCAAAAACAAGTATCCATTACCTCGTATTGATGACTTGTTCGATCAGCTTCAGGGTACCTCTGTTTACTCCAAGATTGACTTGCGATCGGGTTATCATCAGATGAGAGTCAGAGATGATGATATTTCCAAGACTGCATTTCGTACTCGATATGGGCATTACGAGTTTCTAGTTATGCCATTCGGATTGACGAATGCGCCAGCGGTGTTCATGGATCTAATGAACCGAGTCTTTCGTGATTTTCTGGATCAGTTTGTTGTGGTTTTCATCGATGATATCTTGATTTATTCTCACAGTGTGGAAGAGCCTATCCAGCACTTGAGGATTGTGTTGCAGATTCTTCGCGAGAAGCAATTGTATGCTAAGCTGAGTAAGTGCGAGTTCTGGATTGATCGTGTAGTATTTCTTGGTCATGTGATTTTCAAGGAAGGAATTTCTGTGGATCCTAGCAAGATTGAGGCAGTGCTGAATTGGTCACGTCCGACGACGGTGGCCGAGATTCGTAGTTTTCTAGGTCTGGCGGGGTATTATCGTCGCTTCATCGTGAATTTCTCCCAGGTAGCTAGACCATTGACGCAACTTACTCGGAAGGATGTCCCATTTGAGTGGTCATCTGAGTGCGAAGATAGTTTCAGAGAGCTTCGTCGACTTCTGACTTCTGCACCTGTTTTGGCGTTACCGTCAGGATCTGATGGGTTCAGTGTTTACACCGATGCCTCTTTTCAAGGCTTAGGTTGTGTGTTGACGCAGAATGGTCATGTGATCGCTTACGCATCCAGGCAGTTAAAACCTCACGAGGAGACGTACCCTATTCATGATCTAGAATTAGCTGCTATTGTGTTTGCGCTAAAAATCTGGCGTCATTATTTGTACGGGGTTAAGTTTGAAATTTTTACTGATCATAAGAGTCTGAAGTATCTGTTCACTCAGGCTGAGTTGAACATGAGACAACGTCGTTGGATGGATCTACTTAAAGATTATGACTGCGAGATCAAGTACCATCCAGGTTCTGCGAATCTCACAGCCGATGCACTTAGTCGCAAGGTGAGAGCCTCTGCACTTCAGACCAGTGCTATGATTAGTACTATCCAGGATTGTTGTTCATTGGGATTTAATTTCAAACATCGGAAAGGTATGGAGAGCATTCGTGTTGCTACCATTTTATCTGAGCCAGCTTTGTTCGCTCGGATTCGAGATGCACAGATGTCTGATCTCAAGACTCAGAGATTAGCCCGATTGGTTGGTGGAGATAGCAATTTCCATTATCAGTCTAATGGTCTTCTGTGTTTGTCTAATCGAGTTGTGGTACCAGAGGATGATACTTTGAGGGAAGAGATCTTATCTCAGGCCCATCGAAGCAAGTTGAGTGTTCATCCGGGAAGCAATAAGATGTATAAAGATTTGAGGACACGATTTTGGTGGAAAGGGATGAAGCGCAGCGTTTATCAGTTTGTTTCCAAGTGTCTTGTTTGTCAGCAGGTTAAGGCAGAGCACCGTCGACCGGGAGGATTATTGTTGAACTTACCTATTCCCGAATGGAAGTGGGAGCATATCGCGATGGATTTCATTACTCACTTACCATTGTCTTCGAGGAATAGTGATGCTATTTGGGTAGTGGTGGATCGACTCACCAAGTCTGCTCATTTTCTGCCATATAACCGTGATTTCACTTTCGATCGTATGGCTCGCTTGTATATTCAAGAGATTTTACGTCTGCATGGAGTGCCAGTCAGTATTGTCAGTGACAGAGATCCTCGTTTTACCTCACGATTTTGGGGTAGTTTCCAGGCGGTATTGGGTACGTCCCTAAGTTTAAGTACAGCTTATCATCCAGAGACCGACGGTCAGACAGAGAGGACTATCCGTACACTTGAGGATATGATGCGAGCTTGTGTTATGGATTTCGGACCCGCTTGGCAGGATCATTTGCCTTTGATTGAGTTCGCGTACAACAACAGCTATCATCGTAGTATTGGTATGGCACCATTTGAGGCGTTGTATGGGCGACGTTGTCGTACTCCATTATTCTGGGACGAAGTTGGGGAACGACATGTTGAGGGACCGGAGTTAGTCCAGCAGGCTATTGATAAGGTTGCAGTAATCAAGAAGCGGATTAAGATCGCTCAGGATCGACAGGCTAGTTATGCGAACACCAAGCGGCGACCTCTTTATTTTCAACCAGGTGAGAAAGTGTTTCTCCGAGTTTCGCCTTTTCGCAGGATTTTGAGATTTGGTCTCAAGGGTAAGCTGTCTCCGAGATTTATTGGTCCATTTGAAATATTGGAAAGCGTGGGGGATTTGGCTTACAGACTTGCATTGCCGCCGTACCTATCAAGTATTCATGATGTGTTCCACGTATCTTTGTTGAGACGATACGTAGCAGATGAGTCTCACATCTTGCATCCCTCTGAAGTTCAACTAGATTCGGATTTGTCTTACGTGGAACGACCAGTGCGGATTCTCGATCGCAAAGACAAGGTGTTGCGGAATAAGATAATTCCTCTTGTCTTAGTTCAGTGGCAGCGCAGAGGCACTGAAGAAGCCACTTGGGAGCTAGAGAGTCGTATGCGTTCGGAGCATCCAGAGCTCTTTTGAGTTGTACTGTAATTGTACTATGGATGTGTGTGTGTGTTTTCCGCTGTAATCCAAAGATCAGTTGTGTTCAACAACAATTGAGATATAATAACAATGTTGTTACTCCATTTTGTTCATCCTATAAACCTGATTTCGAGGACGAAATCTTTTTAAGGGGGGGGAGAATGTAGTATCCCGATTCCTAATTTGAGTTAATTATTGGATTAATTATTTTCGGTGGGATCGGAAGGACCGAACCGGGTTCGGATCGTCCGATCATGGTTCGGATCGTCCGAGCCAGATGTCGGATCGTCCGAGGCAGGTGGCTGGACCCGTGGCAGACATGCAGAATTCGGATCGTCCGAGCAAGGGTTCGGATCGTCCGAGACAGGTGGCTGGACACGTAGAATGCATGCAAGGTTCGGATCGTCCGAAGTGTACCGGATCGGAGCTTCCGAAGTGGATCGGATCGTCCGAACATTGGCTATAAATAGAGGCGCGAGGCTTCATTTCTTACTCGCCATTTCAGAGCGTTCCAGAGCGTTTTAGTCGTTTCTGAGAGGTTCTAGTCTTTCCCGAGGTTCAGGCACTAGCAGGGAGCTACTGGCTTTGTAGCGGAGCTGTGCTCTAGTTGGGAGCTAGCGGCATCAGCGGGCTAGCGACGGACGAAGGTAAACCCTAAACCTTTGGTAGTACTGGTTTTGCTAGTCGAGCATGGTAGTATTGTTCATTGGGTATGCTTTTGATGCGTAGGCTTGTTCTAGACCTGATTAGCGGTGTTGCGTAAGGCTAGGCTTGCTGTGATAGAGGTACGAAAGTACTATCCGAGATATCCTGGTCGAGTATACATTCTTATATGTGTTGCATGATTATGTGATGCATTGATATATGTCATATGATGCATGCTATTATGTCACGCTTTATGATGCATGCTGCATTTCATGTTGAGCCGTATCTCCTTCGAGATAGCCTTTACTGTTGAGCTGTATCTCTTTCGAGATAAGCTATATCTTGTGGGGCCGCTCAGCCCTGTCTTGTCTTGTGGACGCATGGACACCGAGAGTACACAGTGGCCGACGGGTCGGGAGGGCTTCGGTGATCCGGGACATTTTTGGTCCACGTCTGTTCTTGTAGTGGATGCAGTGACCCAGAGGAGTACCGCGCGGCACTATCCACTTGGCGCCTCTAGACTGAGCATTTTGAGATCCTTTGTTACTCCTGTTTCTTGACCTACCCTGGTATCATACCATAGCATGTGCATTTCATATAGGTTTGTATACTCATGTTTTGTATACGCAACTTAACAGCTTCTGGTAACAATCCACGGTATCTCGGTATGTAGTCAATAGGTCTAATACCTAGAATAAATCAAAATCTTCCATCTCCAGGATCATAGAATTCTCAATCAATTCGTTACCCTCAAATCTAGGGACAACCCATCACTAGACGCTTCGCTACCACCGATGACCCATCGGATAGAAACCAGAAGAATGACGTCTAGAGAAACATCCGGTAACTTATGACGCTTAACAAATCGTGCAGAAATGAATGAATGTGATGCTCCGTCCAATAATAAGAACAAAAGCAGGGATACCGCATAAACAAAAAGTACCTGCTATTGACTCTCTCCTTTCCATCTGCAGCCTAGATCCTGGTCACAGCGCAAAAACCTGACCTTGGGCACGAGGTCGAAGATTTGAACTACCCACTGCCTGACCTTGCCTCCTCTCGCTGAACAGTCGTCTGAGATCCGGAACACAGATCCTGCTCCACCCGTACTGAGGACAATTCTTCTTGAGATGACCCATCTCTCCGGCACTGAAAACAAGCTCCCGGCTGATCGGGCATTGCTCCTCATGGATGGTTCTTCCCCACAATGCACACAAGAAACCTTCTTCTTACCAAGCGGAAAACACCTGAGACCGTGATCCAGATCCAGAGAAGAAAACCATTTCTTGAAAGACTGAGATCGATGGCTTCAAAGTGCTCGGAGGTCTAGAAGAAAGAATAGCCCTACCACGCTGGAGACGATCTCTGCCTGGCACCCGTTCACTAACCCATCATATAAGAAGTAGGATTATCACAGACAGTGACTCGATCAAAATCTCCTGGTTAAGACCCTGAAGGAATGGTCACTACTTGGCCTCAAACTGAACTGCGACTGATATGAGGGCACAAGGGTAACACACTCGAAGAACTTTCTGCGCGATATTCATCAACAGACATACTCCCCTGCTTAAGATTCAGGAGCTCATCTGCTTTGCCTGGCGAAGGGCTGGAGGAAAATACAGCTAGCATGAAAGCTGCAACGGAAATCGGCCCAAGTCACCCATACCACCCTGAGACTGGACTAATCGGCGCAAAGTCGTTCGCCACCACACTTGCGCGCACGCCCCTCGAGAAGAAAACTAAGGGTCTCCATCCTCTGCTCCTCGGTGCACTGGAAGGCACGGAACAACTCTCCATCTCTCTACCAATCCTCGCATCATCGGGAGTCTCACCGCCGACTAAAGGCTTAGGCCCCCATCTGAATGAAAAACGGTGCAAATCAAAACGCCTAGAACCATCCCGACGATGACGATGTTTCACGATGACGCCTACGATCCGTCCTGTTGGCACCCCCAACGACCTACACTTCCCGTGCTACTCTCATAAACAAAGTGGTCAGCCATCGCTACAATAGAATGGGGAAAATGGTAAAATGGTCAACGAAAAATCCCAAAACAGAATCTATATCCCAAAATCGTAAGCATGCTCTGATACCATAAATGTAGTGACCCGCCCCAGAATCACCTACTAATCAAAACTAAGCATGCAATTAACTTAATTAATAATATCAGAGATAACAGCGGAAATCTGGCCCGACGACAATAGTGATACACCCAATCGAAATCAGAACAACTCAAAATATATTCGGTACAACCATATCGATAGAATACTACTGAAAACTAACCAACCAGCTACTCACTTCCTCCTCCTGCTCTTCCTGAGCCATCCAACCTGAGGCCTGCCCCATGGGAATGGGGTGTCCAGATAAACAAAACCGAGGACGTAGCGATAAGAAACGCCCAGTACAAAAACATGAGTATACAAGCCTATATGAAATGCACATGCTATGATAGTTATACCAGGGTAGTCAAGAAACAGGAGTAACAAAGGATCTCAAAATGCTCAGTCTGAGGCGCCAGTGATGTATGCCGCGCGGTACTCCTCTGGGTCACTGCATCCACTACAAGAACGACGTGGACCTAAAATGTCCCGGATGCACCGGTCCCTCCGGACCCGTCGGCCACTGTGTACTCTCGGTGTCCATGCGTCCACAGACAAGACGGGCTGAGCGGCCCACCAAGATATAGCTTATCTCGAAAGAGATACAGCTCAACACTAAAGGCTATCTCGAAGGAGATACGGCTCAACATGAAATGCAACATGCATCATAAAACGTGACCTAATAGCATGCATCATATGACATATATCATGCACCACATAATCATGAGCAACCATATAAGGAGTATACTCACCGACCATGATCTCGGATAGTACTTTCGTACCTCTATCACAGCAAGCCTAGCCTTACGCACACCCGCTAATCAGGTCTAGAACAAGCCTAACGCATCAAAAGCATACCCAATGAACAATACTACCATGCTCGACTAGCAAACCAGTACTACCAAGGTTTAGGTTTACCTTCGTCCGTCGACAGCCCTTTGATGTTTGATTGCCTCGTACTCAGGCGTCGCTACGCTACCAATCCTGGCAGCTCTTGGCTATCGCTCGACGACCGACAAACTACCCCTAGAAACCTTCCAAACCTCTCAACTATGAGACACAACTCAAGAATTTGCAATACAAATGGGGAAATCCGAGCACTATTTATAGGCTATGTTCGGATCCACCGAACCCACTTCGGAACGTCCGCCCTCCCCACGTGTCCATCGGCTCTTGCACCCTCATGATCGGATCCACCGAACCTACACTTCGATCATCCGAATTGCATGCAAACTGACGTGTCGATCAACATCTTGACACCTCATGATCGGATCCAACCCGAACCCACTTCGGATCGTCCGAACTCTTCGTTGCTACCGAACCATCTTCGGTCCCTTGTCCGATCATGACCATGGTCAAAATTACACTTAAACCTTCTTAATTCACTCATTAAATCCGTTAATTACCCAATTTGGAATTCGGCTACTACAGGATGAAGATGAGATGCCTGCATTAGAGGATCCTGATGAGGGATAATGAAGCAGTTGTGGGGTGAGTCATTAATGACTAGGCGTATCATGAGTGGCCAAGTCAAGAAGAGGAGACGATCATTCGGGAAAACTTGTTCCATACTAGATGTTTTTTGTTTGAGTAGGTGCCCGTCGAGCCAAGTGTTGGCCGAGTGTTTCACAATGAAACTCTATTATAAGCATCTTTATTTTAATAAGTGTTTGAGATTATTATATGCACACTCTTATCTGTATACCCATGCTAGTTGCATAGATAAAGCCCTTGATATACAAATAGTAGAAAGAATATGAGATCTCATATGATGAGTACAATGAAACTCATATTTGTTAATACTGTATATTCTAAACGGTTCCTAGTCGATTCAGCCGCCACTAAGAAGGATATAGGCCGCTAGAGTTCGAGACTAGTTATCTGCGATGTGAGTACCATGTTTCATTGGTAGGGGACATTTGTGATGTCCGAAATGCAGATAGGTGCTCCTTGTAGAGTGCACTGAACAACCCACCCTCCATAAAAGGACTTTCCAAGTGTTTTCTCACTTATCGAGTGGAAATGTCTATGTTTTGGTTGTACAGAATTAGTCCTTATGACCCGGGACAACATTGAGACTCTATGTGCTAGAATTACACATTGACTTGTTTACCGACTCTTATGGGGTCATCAGGTGGCAAGGTTGGGTGTTCTGTCGAAACACATAGGAGTCGATGCATTGTAGTCGGGGATTCACCGCTTACCTCTTCGGGTATGGATAATCCTATGTGTTATCATGTGTTGTAGATCGAAATCTCTGGCCAGAGTAGGGTGGTAATTATGAAAGGGTTTCATAGATACACACATCGATGCAACTACGACATGACACTAGTATCGATTCATTGACAACTCTCGATAAACCAATGGTTGTCGAATCGATCGGGATATATGAGTTGAAGGGACCGTACTGTACGCTAACCATAATTGAATGGTTCTTGCAGGCACTATCATGTGATACCTAGGGAATCACGTAAGCGTGCTGCTAGGCGTTTAACGTGATTGGTTGGGTACTATCAGACTTGAGTTCTGACGTTCTTATTATCAAGGTGTTGATAAATAAGAATGGAGCAATTGGGGTATGCTCATATAAGGACATGTTTAGTCACGAATCACATAGAGATGTGAACCCACGGCTAGTTGTATCAATGAACCATTGAGGGCCACACAAGTACTAGC
This sequence comes from Primulina eburnea, assembly GCF_022965805.1. Taxonomy (NCBI): domain Eukaryota; kingdom Viridiplantae; phylum Streptophyta; class Magnoliopsida; order Lamiales; family Gesneriaceae; genus Primulina; species Primulina eburnea. The sequence continues at coordinate 20,616,290 of NC_133104.1, read as the reverse complement.
TTTCTAGATCCCATTGAGAAGTAAATAGTTCAATGTGTTGAGAACGGCTTATAAGGAGTTTATAAGCGTGAGGAAAATTAGAAGTATGACTTCTATAAAAGAGAAATTTAGTTCAATGTGTTGAACGACTTATAAATGAGTTTATAAGTGTAAAGAAAAATAGAAGTATGACTTCTATGAGAGAAATGTAAATTTTAATTTAAGGAAGTGTTCCTAAATTAAAATTGGCCAAGTGAATATGTAATTGAAAATTTGTGATTTTCATAAACATTATTATGGACTAAATTAATTATTCAAGTGTTGAATTAATTAAACACTAGGGGCCTAGTAGAGTCCAAATAATTAAATTAATTCAAGTGTTGAATTATTAAATTATATTGAGTCTTGAAGAGCTCAATTAAAATAATTATTTAACTAGTGGACTTGGGTAATTCAAGTAATGTGTTAATTAGTCTCAAATATGTTTTGAGATAATTAAAATTTAGTCCAAGGTTTTAATTTGATTAAAAACCATATAATATGCATGCATGGGAGGTGAAAGGTTGGGAGACTACTTTTTGTGTTTCAAGGCATGGCATGCAACTTTTTGGAACAACTTTTCCCCCACAAAAAATGTCTCTCCTTTCTCCTAGCATGAATAGAGGCCGAGTTACTATTCACATTTTTCTCCAATTTTTCTCTCAATTTTCTTCTTCAATTGTTGAGGAAAGAAATCACTTCCTTTGAATATCTTCTTATTTTTCTAGTGCACAAATAGAAGGGTTCTGCTAGTTAGTGGTGGGCTTGATTGGAAGAAAGGAGTCCAAAAAAGGTGAAGCTTGTAGATTGTCTACCTTCAAGACTAAGGTGTTTACACCTTTTGGAGGCCACATCAATCTATTTTGAGATTGATAGTAATTTTCTCAAAACCCTATGCTTGAAAGTTGAGATTTTTGTATATGCTACACCTAGTACACAATGGTGGCCGAAAATTTCCTTGCAAGAAAATGTGATTTTCGAAAATTTTGTAGCTTCCGTTGTGTTTTTCGGTCACCTTATTCGATCCCTTTCAAGTGGTATCATGAGCTAGGGTACTAGTTTTTGGATAGCATATACAAGATATTATATTGAGGGCGATTTCTAACCGATTGAATGAAAATTTGCAACGATTCAAGGCCGGATTGGGGCGATTTTTGGGCAGCATGTTGCTGCCCATTTTCGGCAGCTTGGGCTGCCCGAGGGCTGCCCGAAACGGGCAGCAAGGGCAGCCCTAAGGGCTGCCCGACGCCGCCCCCCTATTTTATTAAAAAAAAAAAAAATTTTTTGGCCGAATCCGGCGACGGAGCTCCGGCGACGGCGATGACGACTAGGGTTTTCAAAGGTTTTTGGAATATCAAAGTGTCATGGGCCTTGAGTTGTTGGGGCCACGGGATGGCCAACACATTTGTGATTTTAAAATGGGCCAAAATGTTTTTGGTGAAAAATGAGTTTTTGGGCCCTTAAGTTTAAAATTCAAAAGTTGCAAGTCTTTCTCATAAATAAATATTTAAGTTGGACTTTAATTATTTATAGTAAAGGTGATTTACAAGAAATTCGGTTTAAAATTCATTTGAAAGTAGACAAGGTGTTTGTATACTTTGTTAATTTAGTTTATAATCGGGCGGTTAGTGTTGGTTCAAGATTATAATATTGGATCAATTAATTATTGTCAAATAAATTGATGGTGTAATGATATGTGATATTATGCATGAAAGATGATCAAAAGCCCAAGCCCAATTTGCTAGGTGTATGCTAGGATATTTTGTGTTGAATGATTGTAATAATTATCAATTTAAAGTGGGCTTGGTTTATGCCCGTTCCCACCCCCCCTGAGATGTATCCCTATGTGCCATAGATATTTAATTGTAAATATTAGTATAGTGGATGATCAAGATGGAAAGATGGTGGCCATGATGATTATGAAGATCGAAGACATGTAAATATTGGAAGCTTATGTAATGTTGCATTTGCATCCCATGCATTTCCCTAGGATTGGACCTAGGCCCGTGTTTAGCTCACACGGGGCCATTAGTATTGGGGCATTGATCATCCTTGTTTGTTTACTGTTATAATAATCTGATATGTTAAAATAATGAGTATTGTGCGTTATTATGATGATAAATAACAAAGTTCATGAATCCGGCAAACATACGATCAACATGGCGAGCTTTAAAATAAAATTAATGATTGAGACCTTTTCAAATAAAACCCCCTCATTTTGAATAAGATTCAAATTAATATCAAGCCCGAAAAGGGGAATTATAATTTGTTATATCCTTGTCTCCCATCGACAATGGGTGCATGATGAACGCTACCCCCGTACTCGGGGCTCTCTCCTATTATTGGGGGGGCCCTGGGGCCGGAAAGCTGTGACATCCATTGACATGGTGATGTTGAACTACGTGGAACTCCCATGATTTCGGCTCATATGTGAGGGAACTCATGGCGACCGTCCATTAAGGTTCAATATCGATGGGTTAGGCTTGACACGTAAAGATGACGACGTCATATTATTGGGTCCTAATCAACGTGAGACAAAAGTTTACTTAAGGGTTGCATTGTGATGCAATTGAAAACTACCTTTTAGAATTGTGATTGGCTGATATTATTCGGGATCATAATTCGCTAATTGGACCTTACTTACCTACGAGGAAAAGGAGTTTCCCGCTTTTCAACTAGAGGGTAGTGAATATTCAAAACAGTGGGAGCCAATATTTTGAAGTAAAAGTCAAACTTCATATCTTACTAAATATTTTAAAATAGTCATCAACATTTATCTGTTTTTTACTTTTCAGTACAAATTGACAATGTCATCGCTTCGCAATCCAATATCCGTAATACTCGACAAAAACATTTAACTGGACCTAATTACCTCACTTGGCTAAGAAACCTAAAAATCCGTCTTGAATTCGGAAAGGGTAGCATATATCACTGACTGAGTCGCCCCCTGTTGAGGCTCCGACTCACTGCAATCCTGAGGAATTGCAGGCTTACAAGGAATGGTGTGACAATGACTTGATAGCCAGGTGTTATATGCTGACTTCTATGAATGATGAGCTGCAGAGGCGTTTTGAGGGTGCAAAGAGTGCTGCTGACATTCATTTGCACCTCAAGGAGCTCTTTGGAGAGCAAACACGTCCTCTTAGGATGCTCAAACCCGTCAGGAGCTGATCCTTTACGCATGCAAGATGGGGCCTTCGGTCCATGAGCATGGCCTAAAGGTGATCGGGCTCGTGGACAAGCTCGTTGGCATGGATCTGATCTTGTCTTCGGTTGACCACCGCGTGTTGCTCTTATCGCTCGCTGCTAGCTCATTTGATCCTTTTGTGGTGAACTTCAACAGGAACAAGATTGAACCGACCCTTGAGGATTGGTGTGAATATGCTTGTTACGTTTGAATCCACCATCAAGAAAGAGAAGTTGGTTCTTTATGTGGGTTCCTTCATCTGGTACGAAGATTGATCCACATGGGAATGAAGAGAAGCGTTCTTTCCAACGTCCCAAGAAGAACTGCCCTTGTTTGAGGCAATCTCCGAATCCCCGTTGTGGCAGCCACACCAGTTAAGGCTGACAAGACTGCTGATGAATGTCATCACTGCCAAGAACCTGGACATTGGAGGCGAAATTGCAAGGAATATCTGGCCCAGAAGTGTTCTGGAAACGGTATGTTCTAAATTTAAGTAAACGTTTCAATTAACTCTACTTCTTGGTATTAGATACCGGATGTGACTCACATCTCTATAATGAGTTATAGGTTATGGGAAGAAGTAGAATGCTTAAGGAAGGTGTGACCTTCTAGAGGATGGGCAATGAAGCAAGAGTTGCTGCCAGAGCTATTGAAGATGTTTACTCTTATTAGAACAATAGTTTAAGTTAATTTAATGAGATGTTTTTGTTTGTACCTAATTTTGTAAAAACATTGTTTCCATTTCTATGGTGATAAAAATGGATATTCTTGTTTATTTGCAAAGGTGTTTGCAACATTTACATGAATGAATGTTTGATTGGTACTGGTAAACTTGAAAACGATCTCTATAACTTAAAATTAAAAGATATTCCACTAAATGCCATTCAAAGGCATCACCATATGAGATATGGATGGGTAAGCCTCCTAAGTATTCTTATCTTAGAATATGGGGTGCCCTGCTTATGAACTGGTAGGTAGTGGGAGATAAATTGGATAGTCGATCCATTTTATGCTAATTTGTTGGATATCCAATGAATTCGATTTGGATACTACTTCTATCATCCCCAAGAAACAAAGTGTTTGTTTCTAGGAATGCGACCCTTTTGAAAGGGAATTTTCTATTGATAGAAAAAGGGAGATGATAGAACTCGAAGAGGTTCGAGAGACACCCACAATTGAAGAACCCACACCCGAAGAGCCAAGAGAGGAGATACAACTCCTAGAAGATACGAGAAAGTCTCGAGACCACCTATGAGGTATGGTCACTCTTGAAGAGGGCCATGTAGAGCCTAACCATGGATGTGATCCAAGACCTTCAAGGAAGGGTTATCTGATGCCGATTCATCCAAATGGCTTGAAGCGATGGAATCTGAGAGAATTCCATGCATCCGAACCAAGTGTGGGATCTTATAGTATCACCTGAGGGAAAGGTTTCCCATAGGACTTGGGACGGATTGGAAGGTATTGACCTTCAAGGGCGATTGGTGGAAAAAGGATATACTCAAAGACAAGGAGTTGACTTTGAGGAACCTTTTTCCCCAGTCGCAATGTTCCATCCATAAGGATTTTGCTAGCCATAGCTGCATGGTATGACTATGAGATATGGCAGATGGATGTCAAGACAGACTTTTCTTAATGGGGATTTTAAGAAAGTTATTTACATGTCTTAACCTGAATTTAACATCATGTATGGGATGATATCTACACGTCTTGACGTGGCTTTCGCACTAAGTGTAGTGAGTAGATATCAATCGAACCCCTGGTCTTCCACACTGGAAAGCTGTGAAGACATCCTCAAGTAGTTTGAGAAGGAGACCATAAATTGTTCATGGTCTATGGGGTGGAGAACTAAAATTGGAAGGCTATACCGACTCTAGCTTCCAAAGCGAAATCGATGACTCGAAGTCAACCTCTGGTTTTTGTATTCATGCTCTAAGGTGCTGCTGTCTCTTGGAAGAGTTCCAAGCGAGACAATACTAACGGATTCCAGCACAAGGCCGAATACATTGCTGCATCAGATGCCGCAAGGGAGGCTGTTTGGATAAGGAATTTCGTCCAAGTTGGGCGTCATTCCTAATGGAGTTGCTCCTGTCCCGATGTTGTGTGACAACACGGGAGCTATAGCTCAAGAAAGGAGCCTAGGTCTCATCAGAAATCCAAACTAGTATTGAGAAGTACCACATCCTCGGAGAGATTGTGGAAAGAGTGAGAAGTGTCTTTTGACAAAGTCGGCTCCGCCGATAATGTTGTTGATCCACTAGCTACGCCTATACTTGGACCATTATTCGACAAGCATCGCGAATCAATGGGTTTAAAGCATATGGGTAGTTTGGCTCTAGTGCAAGTGGGAGATTGTTAGAGTAGGTGCCCGTCGAGCCAAGTGTTGGCCGAGTGTTCACAATGAACTCTATTATAAGCAATCTTTATTTTATAATGTTTGAGATTATTATTATGGCACATCTTTATCTGTATGCTAGTTGCATAGATAAAGCCCTTGAATATCAATATAGAAAGAATATGAGATGCTCATATGATGAGTACTTAAACTCATATTTGTAATACTGTATATTCTAAACGTTCCTAGTCGATTCACGCCCCACTAAAGAGGATATAGGCCGCTAGAGTTCGAGACTAGTATCTGCGATGTGAGTACCATGTTTCTTGGTAGGGGACATTGTGATGTCCGAACATGCAGATAGGTGCTCTCTTGTAGAGTGCACTGAACAACCCTCCATAAAAGGACTTTCCAAGTGGTTCTCACTTATCGAGTGGAAATGTCCTAGTTTATGGTTGTACAGAATTAGTCCTTATGACCCGGGACAACATTGAGACTCTATGTGCTAGAATTACACTTTGACTTGTTTTACCGACTCTTATGGGGTCATCAGGTGGCAAGGTTGGGTGTTCTGTCGAAACACATAGGATCGATGCATTGTAGTCGGGGATTCACCGCTTTACCTTCGGGTATGGATATCCCTATGTGTTATCATGTGTAGTAGATCGAAATCTCTGGCCAGAGTATGGTGGTATTAATGAAAGGGTTTCATAGATTACACCATCGATGCAACTACGACATGACACATAGTATCGTTCATTGACAACTCTCGATAAACCATGGTTGTCGAATCGATCGGGATATATGAGTTGAAGGGACCGTACTGTACGCTACCATAATTGAATGGTTTTCTTGCAGGCACTATCATGTGATACCTAGGGAATCACGTAAGCGAGCTGCTGGCGTTTAACGTGAATTGGTTGGGTACTATCAGACTTGAGTTCTTGACTTTTATTATCAAGGTGTTGATAAATAAGAATGGAGCAATTGGGGTATGCTCATATAAGGACATGTTTAGTCCGAATCACTAGAGATGTGAACCCACGGCTAGTTGTATCAATGAACCATTGAGAGCCACACAAGTACTAGCTTTCTAGATCCCGTTGAGAAGTAAAAATAGTTCAATGTGTTGAACGGCTTATAAAGGAGTTTATAAGCGTGAGAAAATTAGAAGTATGACTTCTATAATGGAGAAATTAGTTCAATGTGTTGAACGACTTATAAATGAGTTTATAAGTGTAAAGAAAAATAGAAGTATGACTTCTATGAGAGAAATGTAATTTTAATTTAAGGAAGTGTTTCCTAAATTAAAATTGGCCAAGTGAATAATGTATTGAAATTGTGATTTTCATAAACATTATTATGGACTAAATTAAATTATTCAAGTGTTAATTAATTAACACTAGTGGGCCTAGTAGAGTCCAAAATAATTAAATTAAATTCAAGTGTTGAATTAATTAAATTATAATTGAGTCCTTGTAGAGCTCAATTAAAATAATTATTTAACTAGGGGACTTGGGTAAATTCAAGTAATGTTTAATTAGTCTCAAATATGTTTGAGATAATTAAAATTTAGTCCAAGGTTTTAATTTGATTAAAAACCATATAATATGCATCATGGGAGGTGAAAGGTTGGGAGACTACTTTTTGTGTTTTCAAGGCATGGCATGCAACTTTTTGGAACAACTTTTCCCACAACCAAAAAAATGTCTCTCCTTCTCTCCTAGCATGAATAGAGGCCGAGTTACTATTCACATTTTTCTCCAAGTTTTTCTCTCAATTTTCTTCTTCAATTGTTGAGGAAAGAAATCACTTCTCTTTGAATAATCTTCTTATTTTTCTAGTGCAAATAAGAAGGGTTCTAGCTAGTTAGTGGTGGGCTTGGATTGGAAGAAAGGAGTCCAAAAGAAAGGTGAAGCTTGTAGATTGTCTACCTTCAGAGCTAAGGTGTTTACACCTTAGTTGGAGCCACAATATCTTTGAGATTGATAGGTAATTTTCTCAACACCCTATGCTTGAAAGTTGAGATTTTTGTATATGCTACACTAGTACACATGGGGCCCGAAAATTTCCTTGCAAGAAAATGTGATTTTTCGGTCACCTTATTCGATCCCTTTCAGTTTTGTCATGGCAAAGTTTGCAACATTATTATAGATGGAGGAAGTTGTACAATGTTGCTAGTCTTGAGATGGTTGAAAAATTGAGCTTGCCTCTTTTAAAACATCCTCAACCATATAGGCTACAGTGGTTGAATGACTGTGCCGAAGTGAAGGTAGCAAAAAAGTTTTGGTTGCGTTTTCGATTGGGAAGTATATTGATGAGGTGTTGTGTTGATGTGGTACCAATGCATGCTTGTCATATTTTGTTAGGAAACCATGGCAATATGATATGCAAGTGACACATGATGGGGTTTAGAAATAAATATTATTTTGTACTCAAGAAAGAACCCATTGTTTTACTTCCTTTGTCCCCAAGAAAGTGATGGAGGACCAATTAAAACAAAAGAGAGAGATGAGGCCGAAAAAAAGAGTGAATTAAAAAGTGAGATGGCCTTTGAAAACAAAATGAAATGGCTAAAAGAAAAGTGATATAGCCATACAAAGAAAAATGAGGGAAAGAAAATGAGAGGAAAGAGGCCAAAAGAAACATATATGGCCCAAAAGAGTGAGTTAAAGCAATTGATCACACACATGAACCACTTGTGTTGATTGTTTATAAGGAGATCTCCTTAACTGTAATGCCCAAGATTAATCACTGCAATTAACGATGATTGATTTATCATTTCATGTGATTATGACGGGATTAATCGGGACACACGAGAAATGTATTCAGATAAATTATGAAAGATATGAGCATGCCAGACCGCACCCGCGGTAAGGGGAGGACCGCACCCGCGGTGGTGCTACGGGAATTTGAAAGAATCGATACAGTAGGGTGACCGCACCCGCGTGCAACCGCACCCCGTGCTTACGCGACCGCACCCGCGGTGTTGCGTGTCTTGCGGAAAATGAACCACTTGTCTTGTTGCATGCGCGAAGTGTATAGATATATATAGATGCATGCAAAGCTTTCCTCAGAAATGAAGAATCGAGAAAAGGGGCAAGAGAGGTTCCGAAAATCCTTACGCCTTTATCTTTCAATCCGTCCGTCTGAATTTGAATCCGACTTCGGTATCGAGTTCCTAGCAACGTAGCTACAACCTGGACGTAAGTTTTACTACTTTTTTGACATGCTTTGAAATTATGATATGTCAGAATTGATAAAACTCATATATGTTGTGCTTGACATAGTAGACATCATAGATCGAATGTCAGATTAAGAAACGGACTGATTATGGAATTGTTATGATTTTCGGAGTAGTTTTGGAGTCGAGTTGATATCGAATTGAATTGTTATTGAGTAGGAGATATTAGAATTGATATCTGACTGATATGGTATGGTTGGGTATATTGATATTATACCGTTATGCCATCGATATTGAAGTAAGTTAAGTATTGAGCAGAACAGATTTGATTTGAGAGGTGTATTGATATTATACTCCTCGATATTGTTCTTGTCAGATTGAGTATTGATAGGCTTGGGTTCGAGACTTCGACAGAGCCAGGGTATCAGAAAGAAGGTATAAATTAATGTTGAGTTGGGATTGCACAACTCGAGTAAGGTTTTGACTCGAGTTTCCCTAAATCACATACTTATTTTATTACATTGATTCTTGTATTGATGAGGTTGATGTTTGTTTGTCTATTGATTTATAGCCACTGCATGTAGGACTGCTGATTTCGCTAGTCATTGATTGAGTTGCTTAGATACTGACTGTATGTATTGATTACTGAGTCGTTGAGTCATAGGCTTGATTCGCCTAGTCACCGCTGATTCGTCGGGTTATTGACTGATTCGTCTATTATCGGCTGATTCGCCTAGTCACCGGCTGATTCGTCTGGTGATTGACTGATTCGTCTAAACATAAGCTGATTCGCTTAATTACAGGCTGAGTTCGTGATTATGGGCTGATTCGCCTAATTACACCGGCTGATTCGTCGGGTTATTGACTGAGTCGTCAATTCTGCGGCTGATTCGCCCAGACACTGATATATGAATTATATCGATGCCGTTTAGGGATTGATTCATTCCTATCGACTGAGATTCGATAATACCTATATTCAGACATCGGGATCCCTAGGATAGAGTTGAGTCGAGTCTGAGACGACGCGTCATGGAGTCGAGTCTGAGACGACGCGTCGGTTGAGTTGAGTCTGATATGACATGTTGATTTACATTGTTTATGCCATTCATGATTATTGAATGTTTGATATGAATTTATGTTTCTGATTTGAGACATGTTATGAATACTTCTTATATGCTTTTGTATATGCTTTTATATGACTGCAATGTTTACATTGTTTATACTGGGATATTTTATATCTCACCGGAGTTATCCGGCTGTTGTCTTGTTTTGTATGTGTGCATGACAACAGGTGGGGCTGGATCAGGGTCAAGAAGAGGATGAGAGAAGATTAGATAGCGTGGAGATCCGGGCTTCGGAGCAACATAGGATTCAGCACTGATATGTAGTTGAACCTAGTTGGATTCTTGTAGATAACGCAAGATTTGTATGTTCATGTTTAATAGTAATTTGAGTAAATTACATTACGTTTCCGCTTTGTATTTGAAAAAATTTTTAGACCCTGTTTTATAATTGATTAATTAGTCCCAAACATGATTAAGAACTTGATTAGCGTCCGGGTCCCCCACAACAGGTGGTTCAGAGCTGTAGGTACTAGAACTGTAGATTCTTGAGATTGAGATAGAAAAGGCTAGTGAGCGGGGTAGATTGAGTTTTCTTTCCTTGCTTGTGATTGCTAGCATGACTTGCTGCGTTATATAATACATGTTACTTGACTTATCTGAGATCTGAAAAAAAAATTAAAATCAAAAAAAAAAAATAATGACTCTGCAACAAAACAAATCCCCCCCCTTCCCCACACACACCCTTCCCCCACCCCGCCCCCCCTCCACCCACCCCCCACTTCCCCCCCCCACCCAATCCACCCCTTCCCCCCCTTTCCTGGCCCCCCACCCCCACCCCCTTAACCCCCCCACACCTTTCCCTCCCCCTTCGCCCCCCCAACCCCCCCACCCACTCTGCCCCCCCCACCCTAACGTCCCCCCCCACAAACCCAACGCACCCCCCAACAACACCTTTGCCACCCACCACCACACTCACAACGCCCCCCCCTGCCCCACCCAAACACCACCCCTTTTTTCCCATTCCAGTCCCCCCCCCCCCCCCCCCCCCCACCCCCCCCCCCCCCCCCTCCCCCCCCCCACCCCCCCCCCCCCCCCCCCCCCCATCCCTCCCCCCCCCCCCCCCCCCCCCCCCCTCCCCCCCCCCTCCACCCGCCGCCCCCTCACTCCCTCACCACTTTTGCACCCCCACTGACCCACCGCCCCCACCCCCATCCCACCTTCCCCCACCCCACACCCCCCTTACCTTCTTCACCGAAGCACATCCACCCTTCACCCCGCGAAAAATACAACAACCCCCCTCGTTCCTCCATTAGCAACAACCACCCCTACACCCCCCGCTCTTTTCCTCCCCCACCCCCCCCCCCCACCCCCCCACTTTCTGCCACCCCCCCCCCTGTCCCCCCCCCCCCCCCCTCCCCCACTCCCCCATTCCCCCCCTCCTTACCCAAAAAACACCCCCCAACTACACACCCGCCCCCCGCACAACCCCGCCCCCCCTCCCCCACTCTCCACCCCCCACCCCCCCACTCCTCCCCCCCCCCCCCCCCCCCCCCCCCTTCCCCCTCCCCCTTCCCCCCCCCCCCCCCTCCCTGCCCCCCCCCCCCCCGCCCCCCACGCCCCTCCCCCCCCTCTCCCCTTCCCACCCCCCACCCCCACCCCACCCCCCCGACCCCCACCCCACCCCCCCGCCCCTCTCTACCCCCTCTTCCAAACACACCCCACAGCTCCCACTACCCACCCCCTCACTCCCCGCCAACATAACCACCCCGCCCAACACTCACCCCACAAACCTTACCCCTCCCCCCACCCCCTCCCTGTGCCCCCCCCCCTCCCCCACCAACCAGACCCACCCCACCCACCCCCCCAGCCCTCCCCCCCCCCCTCCCCCCCCCCCCCCCCCCCCCCTACCACCTTGCACCCCTCCTTGCCCACCCACCAACACCTTCTTCCCCACACACCCTCACCCCCTCCTTCCATCCCCTCACCCCCACAACCAAAACCGCCACCCCCACAACTCACACATTTCCCCCTACACAACCCCCACACCCCCCCCCCCAACCCCCCACCATCACCTCTTTCCCCCCGCCCCCCCCCTACACCCACCCCTTTTCACCCCCCCCTAAACATCCCTTTGAACCCCACCCAAAATCTGCATAACCCACCAGCCCCCAAACTCTTACAAAACCCACCAACACCCCCAAAAAACCCAAACACAGCATCCACCTCCAAAAAATTTAACCCACAACAACCCCATCACAAAAACCACCCCCCCCCCACCCCCCCCCCCCCCCCCCCCCCCCCCCCCCCCCACCCCCCCCCCCCCCCCCCCCCCCCCCCCCCCCCCCCCCCCCCCCCCCCCACCCCCCCCCCACCACCCCCCCCCCCTCCCACATTTCCCACCCCCCCCCGTTGCTCCCCCCCCCCCCCCTTCCCCCACCCCCCCCCTTCCCACCCCCCCTTTCCTGCCTGCACCCCCTCTTGCCCCCCCCCCCACACAACAGACCCCCCTTTCCTAAACCCGCAAACCAACCCGCCCCAACAACAAATACCCATACATCCTCTATACAAAACACATCCACTTAGCCACTAAACGAACCATTCCACCACACCAAACATAACCACACAGATAAACCCCACCTCCACCCCCCCTTACCTTCCCCCACCCTTCCTCCCGTTCTCCCCCCACCCGACCCCACCCTCCCCCCCCCTTCCCTCCCCCCTCCCCCCACCCCCCCCCCCCCCCACCCCCCCCCTCCCCCCCTTCCCCCCTCCCCCCCCCCCCCCCCCCCCCTCCCCCGCCCCCCCCTCCATCCCCCCCCCGCCGCTCCCCCCCGTCCCCCCCCCCCCCACACCCCCTCCCCGCCGCCCCCCCCCCCCCTTCCCCCCCCACACCCTTACCGCCCTCCCCCCGCCCCCCCACCTTCCCACCCCCCTCCCCTTCTTCCCCCCACCCCTCTCCCACCGCATACCCCAGCCCCCACACAACCCCACCCTTCCCCCCCTCCCCCCACCGACCACCACCATCCACCCTCTCCTCCCCCCCGCACCACGCACACACTCCTACCCTTTCCATCCCACAAACACCCCCACCCCCACCCCACCCTCCCCCCCCCCTGCCCCACCCCCCCCACCCCCCCCCCCCACCCCCCCCCCCCCCCCCCCCCCCCCCCACCCCCCCCCCCCCCCCCACCCCCCCACCCTCCCCCCCCCCCCCCCACCTACGACCCCCCACCCCCCCCCCCAACCAGCTCCCCCCCCCCCTCTCCCCCCCCCCCTCCCCACCCTCCCCCCCCCCCTCCCCCCACCAACCTTCCCCCCCCCACCCACCCCACCTCCCCCCCCTCCCCCCCCCTCTCCCCCCCCCCCTCTCCCCCCCCTCCTCCCCCCCCCTTCCCCCCCCCCCCCCCCCCCTCCCCCCCCCCCCCCCCCCCCCTCCCCCTTCTCTCCTCCTCTCTCCCCCCCTCCCCTCCCCCTCCCCCCCCTCCACCCCCCCCCCTCCCCCCCCCCCCCCCCCCCCCTCCCCCCCTACCCCCCCCCACCCCTTCACTTACCCACCCCACAACCACCCACCGCCGACAACCTTATCCCACAACCAAACCCACTCTTCAACCGGCCACCCCCGCCCACCAAAGCCAGCCCACCATCTTCACGTGCGCCCCACCCACTTTTTTCGCCCCCACCCCCCTCCCCCCCCCTCCCCCCTCCCCCTCCCACCCCCCCCCTCCCCCCCCTCCCCCTTCTCCCCTCCCCCCACCCTTCGTTCCACCTCGACCCCCCCCCCCACCCTACCCCCCTTCCACCTCTCTTATCCCCTACCGCTTTACCCCCTCCACAACGGGCATAAAAACACAACCCTCATTCGTACCCACTTACACCAGAAACACCACCAACCCCGACCCCCACTCTCACCGCCAACAACACCCACCTCACCATGCCACACCCCACAGCCTTCAAACTTTTCTAGTAACTGCAAACAAAAAAAACAACCGCAACCCCACCCCACCCCCCTTTCCCCCCCCCGCCACCCTTCCACCTCCCCCCCCCCCCCGAACCTCCCCCCCCTCCCCTCCCCCCCCCCACCCCCCCCCCCCACCCCCCCCCCACCCCCCCCCCCCCACCCACCCCCCCACACCACCCACTACCCCAACAAACCCCCCTCCCCGCATCTAGCCCCCCCACAAGCCACTCACCACAACCATGCACTCAACAACCGCACAACCCTAACCCCCCCACCACCAACGCCACAAATTCCCCCCCCACCCCTACCCAAACAACTTCTTCCCCCCACCTCAAGCAGCACACGCAACACCCCATTTTTCTTCCAGCAACCAACAATAATTATCGCCAACCAAACTGAAAGCCTCCCACAAACCACGCAAAAATACCAACAAAACAATTCTTTGCCTAAACACTCCACCCGAACACCCCAAAAACCCCCCCATACTTCAACCACAACCCTCTCAACACCGAACCCACCCCCATACACCACAACCACTCAACCCCCGAACCGACTTTTACTCCCCCCCCCACCACTCCACACACCCCCTTTCTTTCAATTCTTACTCTGCCCCCTTTAACCTCCCACCCCCCACCACTTCCCGACCACCCCCCACCCACACCACTCTGCTCCCCCCCCACCCTCCCCCCCAACGCCTTTTTCCTCCCCCCGACCCCCCCCCCCCCCCCATCCCAACTTGTTTCCCACCCCCCCACCCACCCCCAACCACACCCTAGCCCAACCCCCCCCCCCCCCCCTTTTCCCCACCCACCACCCCCCGCACCTTTCACACCCTCACCCCCCCCCCCACTCCACCTTCTCTGCCCTCTGCCCCCCACCCCCCCCCCCCCCCCCCCCCTCCCCGAACCCACTCTTCACCCCAAACCCCCTACCAACCCTTCCCCCTCCGACCCCCAGCCACCACCCCCATTCCACACCAACCCCCACCGCACACCCCACACGCCACCCTTCCCCACTGCACATCCAACCCACCCCCCCCCCAAAGCCACCCCCCCTCGATCACACATCCCCCCCTACCTACCCCCCCCACCCATCATAAACTGACACCTCTTACCCAACAAAACACAACTTAAAAACAGCAACACACCAACACCAACAATCCTACCAAACAAACACCCCCCACCCAAAAACAAAACACCAATTCTTAACACAAAACCAACGCCCCACTAACACGCCTAAAGACAAAAAAAACCCGTCAAAAAACTCTCTTCACACCAAAGATTACCGCCCCCACCCCCCTTCCCATCTGCCCCCCCCCCCCCCACCCCTGCCTTCCCTTTTTTTCTGACACACCCAGCCCTCTGCCCCCACCCCCCACGCCCCCGCGCACCAATCTGAACACCCTCCCCCACCCCCCTTTACCCAACTATATTCTTTGCCCCCACACACCCCAACACCCCACTCTTCTGCACCTCAACCCACTTCCTGCCTCCCCCACCCCCCCACCCCCCCCCCCCCCCTCCCCCCCCACCCCACCCTCCCCCCCTCCCCCCCCCACCCCCCCCCACCCCCCCACCCCCTACCCCCCGTTCTTTCCCCCCCCTCCCTCTCCCCTCCCCTTCTCCAACCCCCCCGCTCACAAACCCCCCAACCCCCCCCCCCCCACCTCCTCCCCTCATCCGCCATTCTTTCCGCCCCCCCTCCCCCTCCCCCACTCTTCCCCTCGACACACACCCCGACTTTGAACCTTACGAAAAACTAACACCCCACAAAACACCATCCATCTTCCAACAACTTCCCCCACAAATCCTCGACCTACCCACCCCTCCCTTTCCCCCTTTGCCCCCCCCCTTGCTCACAACCATTTTCTTTTTGACCCCCCCCCCCCCCCCCACCCCCCCAACCCCCCACCCCCCCTTTCCCCCCCCCTCCTCTGTCATTTCACCCCCCACCACTCCTCCTCCACTCCCTTCTTCCCCCCCCACCCCCCTCCCCTCTCATGCCCTTCCCCTCCCCCCACAACCACCACCCGCCTCCCCCCCCCTCCCCTCGCCCCCCCCCCCCTTCTGACCCACCCCCCCCCCCCCCCCTTTTCCCACACCCCCTCCCCCCCACCCCCCTTTTTCCCCCTTTCCCCCGGCCCCCCCCTTTCCCCCCCACCCACCCCCCCCCCCCCCCCCCCCCCCCACCCCCCCCCCCCCCCCCCCCCCCCCCCCCCCCCCCCCCCCCCCCCCCCACCCCCACCCCCCCCCCCACACCCCCCCCCCCACCTAACTCTCCCTTCCTCCCACCCCTCCCCACCCCCATCACCCCCACCTCCTCACCTCTCCATAAACCTCACGCAACCCCTCACCACCCCACACATCAAAACACCTTAAACCCACACCCCAAACCCTCCATCTTCACACCCCCCCACACTATTGTCTTAAACACACCTGCCCTTCCACACCCCCCCCCCCCCCCCCCCCCCCCCCCCCCCCCCCCCCCGCCCCCCCCCCCCCCCTCCCCCCCCCCCCCTGCCCCCCCCCCCCCCCCACTTTTCCCCCCCCCCCCCTTCCTTTATCCTTTTTCCCCCACCCCCCACCCACGCCCCCCCCACCACCCCCCTTCCCCCCCCCCCCCACATTCTGCCCCCACCCCCCCCCCCCACCTGAAAAAATAAAAACCAAAACATTTGATTTTGTAATATGTATTATTGGGAACGAATCTGAATTGATCCTCGATCAGCAGTAAGATGATCGGGAGGAGAGACTGAATTGAAACAGATGTGTTGGATTGGATTACTAATCCTTTTGAGTTTCAGATATGCCTCCTAGACGAATCCCAGAACAGGGTAGTACATCGAATCCTCCAATGGATGTAACACTGACTCCAATGAAAACCTTGCTGAAGAGGTTTCATTCATTCAAACCACCCACTCTGAAAGGTACTGAGACATCAGTCGAGTGTGAGAGTTGGTTAGGTAGCATTGAGTTGCTGTTTGATTCACTGGAGTACAGTGATGAGCGCCGGATTAAATTGATTGGGCACCAGTTGCTGGATGTTGCACAAAGCTGGTGGGTTACAATGAAGAGGGCCTTGGAGCAACGAGGTACGATTATTACTTGGGATGTATTTAAAACTGAGTTTTATCAGAGATTTTTCCCAATATCGTACAGAAAAGACAAGGGGGCGGAGTTTGCCAATTTGAGACAGGGTCAGCTGAACATTGAAGAATATGTGACCAAGTTCTCTACCTTGTTGAAGTTGCTCCTCATGTGTCTGAAAATGACAAAAGCCGTTGCCAATCAGTTCATCAATGGTTTGAACCCCGATATTTTTACATTGGTGAACACAGGGCGACCCAATAACTTTGCTGATGCCATGAATAGAGCAAAGGGCGCTGAAGTAGGCCTGATAAGACAGAGAGGAGCTGAATTTGTTCCTCCAGTGTCGAGACCACCGCAACCACCTCCCCGAATTCGAGAGTGGCAGTAGCAGTGGTGGAACGAAAGATTTTCTGAAGGCTAGAGGAAAGCAGTTCAAGAAGTCTGGCAGTAGTTCTTCTAGCTCTAGTGGTTCTCAGCAGAGTTATACTGGAGTGTACTGCGGAAATTGTGGAGGGAGACATTCCACTGAGCAATGCCAAGGAGTACTTGGTAGCTGTCACTTCTGCAAGCAACAGGGACATTTTGCCAGAGTATGTCCACAGAGGGGTTCCCAAAGATCCCAGGGAGCTGAACCATCTGGACCAGCGGCACAGTGGAGTAGACGATCAACTGCCGTTCCTTCATTTCAGCCAGCACTATCTCAGTCACAGCAGAGGCCAGGAGGAAGCCAGACAGTTGGCCAGCCTCCTAGACAGCAGACCAGAGTATTTGCTTTGACCGAGGAGCAGGCTCAGGAAGCACCAGATGATGATGTTGCAGGTAACTGATTTGTTTGATTATCCTACATATGTATTGAGTGATGTCGGTGCTTCACATATTTGTATTTCTGAAAGATTTTCATTGATGCATGCATTATCTGTTGAGTCTTTATTTACTGTAGTAGTGTTTCTTTCCTTGAGAAAAGATCTTGTATCAGTGATTTCTGTTAGATCTTGTATACTACAGTAGGATGAGAATGAGATCGAGTTAGATTGTGTGGTAGATGGTATTGTACTGGTGTTCTATGATTTTAGAACTGCATTACTGATATTGATATGCTGACCAAGTACATAGCTACCCTAGATTAGTTTCAGAAGATGGTGAAAATCAGACCTGAGATGATCAAGAGATGAATATAGTACGATAAGAATTCTAGACTGAGAATTCCTTTGATATTCGTACTAGCTATGACTCGATTATTACAGAAAGGAGCAGAATGACTCCTTATGTATTCAGTTGATTTACTGAAGTTGAGTCTATCATTGGCTGATTTACCAATGATAAGAAAGTTCTCGATGTTTTCTCTGATAAGACTTCAGATCTGATTCCAATCAGAGAGATTGATTTTAGTCTTGAACTGATCTTAGAAATTGTTGAAATTTTGAATCCTGATTGAGAAAGATAGTAGACAATCAAGATTATATTGTACAGTCCGAACCAGAGTTGATTTCGAATCGATAGCAGTTTAAAAAGCTGATTAGAATATTTAGAACTCAATATCGATAGTCAGAACAGAGTGTCGATCAGAGTAACAGATACGTGATTTTGTATTTTGTATGAGATTGATTATTCTGTGATGTCAGATGTGTCAGAATTGTACAGCAAAGATTGATAGTGATAGTCAGAGCCGAATACCAGGTAGGTATTTCCTCTTTAATTTATGTTATTAACTGATTGTATATGTCAAATAGTTCGAATCAGAAAGGACAGATAGTGTCAGAAACTTACAGTAATGGATTCAGTGTTCAGTCTGATGATTGAGAATGTATTGTATTCGAACAGATAGTCGTGATATAAACAGATTAGATCAGTTGTAACAGAATTTGTATTGAAATGTTGGCAGAAATTGTACTGATAAGTCTGAATTGCTAACAGAAGAAGCCAGAAAAGATAGAAATCAGAAGATTATTACAGATTTTGTATAGTTCTGAACAGAAATGGGAGTACATTTATATGGCTTTCGTAATGAAATTACCGCCATTTTCTTAGATTATGATATGATATGATTATGATTGACAGATTATTCAATCTATATCTATCAGTTTGTACCAGATTACGTACAAACAGAACCAGATGGCATAGATCAATGTCAAAGAAATAGTCAGATTGACGAGAATGCAAGAATTAGATGATATCAGATTGTGATTTTGACGGAGTTGTACTTGTGATAGATTATATCATAAGCTCTCTTGTGCAGATTTATTACAGATTGACAGATAGTCAGAGTAGATTACCAGATATTGACAGATAATTGTAGAGCTTTGGTACTAGATGTTAGTACTAGTTGATATAGATTATTGTCATGATAGGATTGACTGTATGACAGTAGCTATCAAGATAGTTCAGAATGGATAGATTTAAGAAACCAATGTCGGATGATGACGATTGGTAGTGGAAGATGAAGATTGATTATGTTCTAGATTGGGATAAACAGATAGGATAACAACTACAGATGGTATTTGTAGTATCCCGATTCCTAATTTGAGTTAATTATTGGATTAATTATTTTCGGTGGGATCGGAAGGACCGAACCGGGTTCGGATCGTCCGATCATGGTTCGGATCGTCCGAGCCAGATGTCGGATCGTCCGAGGCAGGTGGCTGGACCCGTGGCAGACATGCAGAATTCGGATCGTCCGAGCAAGGGTTCGGATCGTCCGAGACAGGTGGCTGGACACGTAGAATGCATGCAAGGTTCGGATCGTCCGAAGTGGGTTCGGATCGTCCGAAGTGTACCGGATCGGAGCTTTCGAAGTGGATCGGATCGTCCGAACATTGGCTATAAATAGAGGCGCGACGCTTCATTTCTTACTCGCCATTTCAGAGCGTTCCAGAGCGTTTTAGTCGTTTCTGAGAGGTTTCTAGTCTTTCCCGAGGTTCAGGCACTAGCAGGGAGCTACTGGCTTTGTAGCGGAGCTGTGCTCTAGTTGGGAGCTAGCGGCATCAGCGGGCTAGCGACGGACGAAGGTAAACCCTAAACCTTTGGTAGTACTGGTTTTGCTAGTCGAGCATGGTAGTATTGTTCATTGGGTATGCTTTTGATGCGTAGGCTTGTTCTAGACCTGATTAGCGGTGTTGCGTAAGGCTAGGCTTGCTGTGATAGAGGTACGAAAGTACTATCCGAGATATCCTGGTCGAGTATACATTCTTATATGTGTTGCATGATTATGTGGTGCATTGATATATGTCATATGATGCATGCTATTATGTCACGCTTTATGATGCATGCTGCATTTCATGTTGAGCCGTATCTCCTTCGAGATAGCCTTTACTGTTGAGCTGTATCTCTTTCGAGATAAGCTATATCTTGTGGGGCCGCTCAGCCCTGTCTTGTCTTGTGGACGCATGGACACCGAGAGTACACAGTGGCCGACGGGTCGGGAGGGCTTCGGTGATCCGGGACATTTTTGGTCCACGTCTGTTCTTGTAGTGGATGCAGTGACCCAGAGGAGTACCGCGCGGCACTATCCACTTGGCGCCTCTAGACTGAGCATTTTGAGATCCTTTGTTACTCTTGTTTCTTGACCTACCCTGGTATCATACCATAGCATGTGCATTTCATATAGGTTTGTATACTCATGCTTTTGTACTGGGCGTTCTTATCGCTCATGTCCTCGGTTTTGTTTATCTTGGACACCCCATTCCCACGGGGCAGGCCTCAGGTTGGATGGCTCAGGAAGAGCAGGAGGAGGACAGTGAGTAGCTGGTTGGTTTAGTTTTCAGTACTATTCTATTCGATATGGTTGTACCGAATATTTTTGAGTTGTTCTGATTTCGATTGGGTTGTATAACTATTTGTCGTTGGCCATATTTCCGCTGTTATCTCTGATTATTATTAATTAAGTTAATTGCATGCTTAGTTCTTGATTAGTAGGTGATTCTGGAACGGGTCACTACATTTATGGTATCAGAGCATGCTTACGATTTTGGGATATAGATTTCTGTTTTGGGATTTTCGTTGACCATTTTACCATTTTTTTCCCCATTCTATCTTGTAGCGATGGCTGACCACTTTGGTGATGAGAGTAGTCAGGAAAGTGTAGGTCGTTGGGGTGACCAGGACGATCGTAGGCGTCATCGTGAACATCGTCATCATCGGGATGGTCCTAGGCATTTTGATTTGCACCGTTTCATTCAGATGGGGCCTAAGCCTTTAGTTGGCGGTGAGACTCCCGATGATGCTGAGGATTGGTTAGAGCGCATGGAGAGCTGTTTCCGTGCATTCCAATGCACCGAGGAGCAGAAGATAGAGACCCTTAGTTTTCTTCTCGAGGGCCGTGCGCGCAAGTGGTGGCGATCGACTTCTGCGCCGATAGTTCAGTCCCAGGGTAGGGTGACTTGGGCCGATTTCCGTGCAGCTTTCATGCAGCTGTATTTTCCTCCAGCCCTTCGCCAGGCAAAGACGATTGAGCTCCTGAATCTTAAGCAGGGGAGTATGTCTGTTGATGAATATCAGCAGAAGTTCTTCGAGTTGTTACCCTTTGCCCCTCATATCAGTGGCAGTTCTGAGGCCAAGTATGACCATTTCCTTCAGGGTCTTAACCAGGAGATTTTTGATCGAGTCACTGTCTGTGATAATCCTACTTCTTATGATGGGTTAGTGAACCGGTGTCGCCAGGCAGAGATCAGTCTCCAGCGTGGTAGGGCTATTCTTTCTTCTAGACCTCCGAGTACTTTGAGCCCTCGATCTCAGTCTTTCAAGAAGTCAGGTTCTTCTTCTTCTGGATCTGGATCACGGTCTAGCGGTGTTTTTCGCTTTGGTAAGAAGAAGGTTTCTTGTGTGCATTGTGGGAAGAACCATCCATCGGAGCAATGCCGATCAGCCGCGGGAGCTTGTTTTCAGTGCGGAGAGATGGGTCATATCAAGAAGAATTGTCCTCAGTTGCGAGGTGGAGCAGGATCTGGTTCCGGATCTCAGACGACTGTTCAGCAGAGGAGGCAGGGTCAGGCAGTGGGTAGTTCAAATCTTCGACCTCGTGCCCAAGGTCAGGTTTTTGCGCTGAACCAGGATCAGGCTGCAGATGAGACAGAGAGAGTCATAGCAGGTACTTTTCGTTTATGCGGTATTCCTGCTTTTGTTCTTATTGATACCGGAGCATCACATTCATTCATTTCTGCACGATTTGTTAAGCGTCATAAGTTACCGTATGTTTCTCTAGACGTCATTCTTTCCGTTTCTACCCCGATGGGTCATTCGGTGTTAGCTAAGCGTCTAGTGATGGGTTGTCCCTTAGATTTTGAGGGTAACGAATTGATTGCGAATCTTATGATCCTAGAGATGGAAGATTTTGATTGTATTCTAGGTATAGACCTTTTGACTACCTACCGAGCTACCGTGGATTGTTACCAGAAGCTTGTTCATTTTCGTACGACTGAGAGCTCTAGTTGGTTTTTCTATGGTGAGGGAGCGCGACCTCCGATGCCAGTGGTATCTGCTCTGAAAGCCTGTCGTGCTTTAGAGGCGGGCGGGGAAGGCTACCTCATCTATGCGATTGATTCCTCCACAGGTAGTGTTGGTATAGATGATATTCCAGTGATTTGTGAATTTCCTGATGTTTTTCCAGATGAGATTCCTGGTTTTCCTCCGGTTAGAGAGGTGGAATTTGGCATTGAGTTAATGCCAGGGACTGCACCGATTTCTCGTGCCCCCTATCGTCTTGCTCCGTCAGAGATGAGAGAATTGAAGCAGCAATTGCAGGATCTTCTTGATAAAGGTTATATTCGCCCGAGTGTTTCACCTTGGGGAGCTCCAGTCTTGTTTGTCAAGAAGAAAGATGGATCTATGCGATTGTGCATTGATTATCGCCAGCTGAATCGTGTGACGATCAAAAACAAGTATCCATTACCTCGTATTGATGACTTGTTCGATCAGCTTCAGGGTACCTCTGTTTACTCCAAGATTGACTTGCGATCGGGTTATCATCAGATGAGAGTCAGAGATGATGATATTTCCAAGACTGCATTTCGTACTCGATATGGGCATTACGAGTTTCTAGTTATGCCATTCGGATTGACGAATGCGCCAGCGGTGTTCATGGATCTAATGAACCGAGTCTTTCGTGATTTTCTGGATCAGTTTGTTGTGGTTTTCATCGATGATATCTTGATTTATTCTCACAGTGTGGAAGAGCCTATCCAGCACTTGAGGATTGTGTTGCAGATTCTTCGCGAGAAGCAATTGTATGCTAAGCTGAGTAAGTGCGAGTTCTGGATTGATCGTGTAGTATTTCTTGGTCATGTGATTTTTAAGGAAGGAATTTCTGTGGATCCTAGCAAGATTGAGGCAGTGCTGAATTGGTCACGTCCGACGACGGTGGCCGAGATTCGTAGTTTTCTAGGTCTGGCGGGGTATTATCGTCGCTTCATCGTGAATTTCTCCCAGGTAGCTAGACCATTGACGCAACTTACTCGGAAGGATGTCCCATTTGAGTGGTCATCTGAGTGCGAAGATAGTTTCAGAGAGCTTCGTCGACTTCTGACTTCTGCACCTGTTTTGGCGTTACCGTCAGGATCTGATGGGTTCAGTGTTTACACCGATGCCTCTTTTCAAGGCTTAGGTTGTGTGTTGACGCAGAATGGTCATGTGATCGCTTACGCATCCAGGCAGTTAAAACCTCACGAGGAGACGTACCCTATTCATGATCTAGAATTAGCTGCTATTGTGTTTGCGCTAAAAATCTGGCGTCATTATTTGTACGGGGTTAAGTTTGAAATTTTTACTGATCATAAGAGTCTGAAGTATCTGTTCACTCAGGCTGAGTTGAACATGAGACAACGTCGTTGGATGGATCTACTTAAAGATTATGACTGCGAGATCAAGTACCATCCAGGTTCTGCGAATCTCACAGCCGATGCACTTAGTCGCAAGGTGAGAGCCTCTGCACTTCAGACCAGTGCTATGATTAGTACTATCCAGGATTGTTGTTCATTGGGATTTAATTTCAAACATCGGAAAGGTATGGAGAGCATTCGTGTTGCTACCATTTTATCTGAGCCAGCTTTGTTCGCTCGGATTCGAGATGCACAGATGTCTGATCTCAAGACTCAGAGATTAGCCCGATTGGTTGGTGGAGATAGCAATTTCCATTATCAGTCTAATGGTCTTCTGTGTTTGTCTAATCGAGTTGTGGTACCAGAGGATGATACTTTGAGGGAAGAGATCTTATCTCAGGCCCATCGAAGCAAGTTGAGTGTTCATCCGGGAAGCAATAAGATGTATAAAGATTTGAGGACACGATTTTGGTGGAAAGGGATGAAGCGCAGCGTTTATCAGTTTGTTTCCAAGTGTCTTGTTTGTCAGCAGGTTAAGGCAGAGCACCGTCGACCGGGAGGATTATTGTTGAACTTACCTATTCCCGAATGGAAGTGGGAGCATATCGCGATGGATTTCATTACTCACTTACCATTGTCTTCGAGGAATAGTGATGCTATTTGGGTAGTGGTGGATCGACTCACCAAGTCTGCTCATTTTCTGCCATATAACCGTGATTTCACTTTCGATCGTATGGCTCGCTTGTATATTCAAGAGATTTTACGTCTGCATGGAGTGCCAGTCAGTATTGTCAGTGACAGAGATCCTCGTTTTACCTCACGATTTTGGGGTAGTTTCCAGGCGGTATTGGGTACGTCCCTAAGTTTAAGTACAGCTTATCATCCAGAGACCGACGGTCAGACAGAGAGGACTATCCGTACACTTGAGGATATGATGCGAGCTTGTGTTATGGATTTCGGACCCGCTTGGCAGGATCATTTGCCTTTGATTGAGTTCGCGTACAACAACAGCTATCATCGTAGTATTGGTATGGCACCATTTGAGGCGTTGTATGGGCGACGTTGTCGTACTCCATTATTCTGGGACGAAGTTGGGGAACGACATGTTGAGGGACCGGAGTTAGTCCAGCAGGCTATTGATAAGGTTGCAGTAATCAAGAAGCGGATTAAGATCGCTCAGGATCGACAGGCTAGTTATGCGAACACCAAGCGGCGACCTCTTTATTTTCAACCAGGTGAGAAAGTGTTTCTCCGAGTTTCGCCTTTTCGCAGGATTTTGAGATTTGGTCTCAAGGGTAAGCTGTCTCCGAGATTTATTGGTCCATTTGAAATATTGGAAAGCGTGGGGGATTTGGCTTACAGACTTGCATTGCCGCCGTACCTATCAAGTATTCATGATGTGTTCCACGTATCTTTGTTGAGACGATACGTAGCAGATGAGTCTCACATCTTGCATCCCTCTGAAGTTCAACTAGATTCGGATTTGTCTTACGTGGAACGACCAGTGCGGATTCTCGATCGCAAAGACAAGGTGTTGCGGAATAAGATAATTCCTCTTGTCTTAGTTCAGTGGCAGCGCAGAGGCACTGAAGAAGCCACTTGGGAGCTAGAGAGTCGTATGCGTTCGGAGCATCCAGAGCTCTTTTGAGTTGTACTGTAATTGTACTATGGATGTGTGTGTGTGTTTTCCGCTGTAATCCAAAGATCAGTTGTGTTCAACAACAATTGAGATATAATAACAATGTTGTTACTCCATTTTGTTCATCCTATAAACCTGATTTCGAGGACGAAATCTTTTTAAGGGGGGGGAGAATGTAGTATCCCGATTCCTAATTTGAGTTAATTATTGGATTAATTATTTTCGGTGGGATCGGAAGGACCGAACCGGGTTCGGATCGTCCGATCATGGTTCGGATCGTCCGAGCCAGATGTCGGATCGTCCGAGGCAGGTGGCTGGACCCGTGGCAGACATGCAGAATTCGGATCGTCCGAGCAAGGGTTCGGATCGTCCGAGACAGGTGGCTGGACACGTAGAATGCATGCAAGGTTCGGATCGTCCGAAGTGTACCGGATCGGAGCTTCCGAAGTGGATCGGATCGTCCGAACATTGGCTATAAATAGAGGCGCGAGGCTTCATTTCTTACTCGCCATTTCAGAGCGTTCCAGAGCGTTTTAGTCGTTTCTGAGAGGTTTCTAGTCTTTCCCGAGGTTCAGGCACTAGCAGGGAGCTACTGGCTTTGTAGCGGAGCTGTGCTCTAGTTGGGAGCTAGCGGCATCAGCGGGCTAGCGACGGACGAAGGTAAACCCTAAACCTTTGGTAGTACTGGTTTTGCTAGTCGAGCATGGTAGTATTGTTCATTGGGTATGCTTTTGATGCGTAGGCTTGTTCTAGACCTGATTAGCGGTGTTGCGTAAGGCTAGGCTTGCTGTGATAGAGGTACGAAAGTACTATCCGAGATATCCTGGTCGAGTATACATTCTTATATGTGTTGCATGATTATGTGGTGCATTGATATATGTCATATGATGCATGCTATTATGTCACGCTTTATGATGCATGCTGCATTTCATGTTGAGCCGTATCTCCTTCGAGATAGCCTTTACTGTTGAGCTGTATCTCTTTCGAGATAAGCTATATCTTGTGGGGCCGCTCAGCCCTGTCTTGTCTTGTGGACGCATGGACACCGAGAGTACACAGTGGCCGACGGGTCGGGAGGGCTTCGGTGATCCGGGACATTTTTGGTCCACGTCTGTTCTTGTAGTGGATGCAGTGACCCAGAGGAGTACCGCGCGGCACTATCCACTTGGCGCCTCTAGACTGAGCATTTTGAGATCCTTTGTTACTCCTGTTTCTTGACCTACCCTGGTATCATACCATAGCATGTGCATTTCATATAGGTTTGTATACTCATGCTTTTGTACTGGGCGTTCTTATCGCTCATGTCCTCGGTTTTGTTTATCTTGGACACCCCATTCCCACGGGGCAGGCCTCAGGTTGGATGGCTCAGGAAGAGCAGGAGGAGGACAGTGAGTAGCTGGTTGGTTTAGTTTTCAGTACTATTCTATTCGATATGGCTTTACCGAATATTTTTGAGTTGTTCTAATTTCGATTGGGTTGTATAACTATTTGTCGTTGGCCATATTACCGCAGTTATCTCTGATTATTATTAATTAAGTCAATTGCATGCTTAGTTCTTGATTAGTAGGTGATTCTGGAACGGGTCACTACAGTATTGTTTTGTGATAGATTGCAGATTGGAATATACGGATGTGGTATAGCCAGTAATGCGGGATTGATTCGGCTAGAACGAGTTGAAGAAGGATTATGATATTATAATTCTTGACTTCTGATTCCAGACCAGAATCAGAGCTTGATCAAAGAAAAAATACCTCAGAATGATGTTAGTAAAACGAGTTTGGATGTTAAACTCTGTTATTCATTTCTTCTAATAGATTTGGATTGCTTGTGGAGAGTTCGAGGACGAACTCAGATCTAAGAGGGGGAGAAATGTAATGCCCAAGAATTAATCACTGCAATTAACGATGATTGATTTATCATTTCATGTGATTATGACGGGATTAATCGGGACACCGAGAAATGTATTCAGAAATAAAATTATGAAAGATATGAGCATGCCAGACCGCACCCGCGGTAAGGGGAGGACCGCACCCACGGTGGTGCTACGGGAATTTGAAAGAATCGATACAGTAGGGTGACCGCACCCGCGGTGCTAACGCGACCGCACCCGCGGTGTTGCGTGTCTTGCGGAAAATGAACCACTTGTCTTGTTGCATGCGCGAAGTGTATAGATATATATAGATGCATGCAAAGCTTTCCTCAGAAATGAAGAATCGAGAAAAGGGGCAAGAGAGGTTCCGAAAATCCTTACGCCTTTATCTTTCAATCCGTCCGTCTGAATTTGAATCCGACTTCGGTATCGAGTTCCTAGCAACGTAAGCTACAACTGGACGTAAGTTTTACTACGTTTTGACATGCTTTGAAATTATGATATTGTCAGAATTGAATGGAACTCATATATGTTGTGCTTGACATAGTAGACATCATAGAATCGAAGTCAGATTAAGAAACGGACTGATTATGGAATTGTTATGATTTTCGGAGTAGTTTTGGAGTCGAGTTGATATCAGAATTGAATTGTTATCGAGTAGGAGATATTAGAATTGATATCTGACTGATATGGTATGGTTGGGTATATTGATATTATACCGTTATGCCATCGATATTGAAGTAAGTTAAGTATTGAGCAGAACAGATTTGATTTGAGAGGTGTATTGATATTATACTCCTCGATATTGTTCTTGTCAGATTGAGTATTGATAGGCTTGGGGTTCGAGACTTCGACAGAGCCAGGGTATCAGAAAGAAAGGTATAAATTAATGTTGAGTTGGGATTGCACAACTCGAGTGAGGTTTGACTCGAGTTTCCCTAAATCACATACTTAGTTTATTACATTGATTCTTGTAATTGATGAGGTTGATGTTTGTTGTCTATTGATTTATAGCCACTGCATGTAATGACTGCTGATTCGCTAGTCATTGATTGAGTTGCTTAGATACTGACTGTATGTATTGATTACTGAGTCGTTGAGTCATAGGCTGATTCGCCTAGTCACCGGCTGATTCGTCGGGTTATTGACTGATTCGTCTTATTATCGGCTGATTCTCCTAGTCACCGGCTGATTCGTCTGGTGATTGACTGATTCGTCTAAACATAAGCTGATTCGCTTAATTACAGGCTGAGTTGTCTGATTATGGGCTGATTCGCATAATTACCGGCTGATTCGTCGGGTTATTGACTGAGTCGTCAATTCTGCGGCTGATTCGCCCAGACACTGATATATGAATTATATCGATGCCGTTTAGGGATTGATTCATTCCTATCGACTGAGATTCGATATAATACCTATATTCAGACATCGGGATCCCTAGGATAGAGTTGAGTCGAGTCTGAGACGACGCGTCATTGGAGTCGAGTCTGAGACGACGCGTCGGTTGAGTTAAGTCTGATATGACATGTTGATTTACATTGTTTATGCCATTCATGATTATTGAATGTTTGATATGAATTTATGTTTCTGATTTGAGACATGTTATGAATACTTCTTATATGCTTTCGTATATGCTTTTATATGACTGCATGTTTACATTGTTTATACTGGGATATTTATATCTCACCGGAGTTATCCGGCTGTTGTCTTGTTTTGTATGTGTGCATGACAACAGGTGGGGCTGGATCAGGGTCAAGAAGAGGATGAGAGAAGATTAGATAGCGTGGAGATCCGGGCTTCGGAGCAACATAGGATTCAGCACTGATATGTAGTTGAACCTAGTTGGATTCTTGTAGATAACGCAAGATTTGTATGTTCATGTTTAATATGTAATTTGAGTAAATTACATTACGTTTCCGCTTTGTATTTGAAAAAATTTTTAGACCATGTTTTATAATTGATTAATTAGTCCCAAACATGATTAAGAACTTGATTAGCGTCCGGGTCCCCACAACAGGTGGTATCAGAGCTGTAGGTACTAGAATTGTAGATTCTTGAGATTGAGATAGAAAAGGCTAGTGAGCGGGGTAGATTGAGTTTTCTTTCCTTGCTTGTGATTGCTAGCATGACTTGCTGCGTTATATAATACATGTTACTTGACTTATCTGATTTGATTTTGTAATATGTATTATTGGGAACGAATCTGAATTGATCCTCGATCAGCAGTAAGATGATCGGGAGGAGAGACTGAATTGAAACAGATGTGTTGGATTGGATTACTAATCCTTTTGAGTTTCAGATATGCCTCCTAGACGAATCCCAGAACAGGGTAGTACATCGAATCCTCCAATGGATGTAACACCGACTCCAATGAAAACCTTGCTGAAGAGGTTTCATTCATTCAAACCACCCACTCTGAAAGGTACTGAGACATCAGTCGAGTGTGAGAGTTGGTTAGGTAGCATTGAGTTGCTGTTTGATTCACTGGAGTACAGTGATGAGCGCCGGATTAAATTGATTGGGCACCAGTTGCTGGATGTTGCACAAAGCTGGTGGGTTACAATGAAGAGGGCCTTGGAGCAACGAGGTACGATTATTACTTGGGATGTATTTAAAACTGAGTTTTATCAGAGATTTTTCCCAATATCGTACAGAAAAGACAAGGGGGCGGAGTTTGCCAATTTGAGACAGGGTCAGCTGAACATTGAAGAATATGTGACCAAGTTCTCTACCTTGTTGAAGTTTGCTCCTCATGTGTCTGAAAAAGACAAAGCCGTTGCCAATCAGTTCATCAATGGTTTGAACCCCGATATTTTTACATTGGTGAACACAGGGCGACCCAATAACTTTGCTGATGCCATGAATAGAGCAAAGGGCGCTGAAGCAGGCCTGATAAGACAGAGAGGAGCTGAATTTGTTCCTCCAGTGTCGAGACCACCGCAACCACCTCCCCGATTCGAGAGTGGCAGTAGCAGTGGTGGAACGAAAGATTTTCTGAAGGCTAGAGGAAAGCAGTTCAAGAAGTCTGGCAGTAGTTCTTCTAGCTCTAGTGGTTCTCAGCAGAGTTATACTGGAGTGTACTGCGGAAATTGTGGAGGGAGACATTCCACTGAGCAATGCCAAGGAGTACTTGGTAGCTGTCACTTCTGCAAGCAACAGGGACATTTTGCCAGAGTATGTCCACAGAGGGGTTCCCAAAGATCCCAGGGAGCTGAACCATCTGGACCAGCGGCACAGTGGAGTAGACGATCAACTGCCGTTCCTTCATTTCAGCCAGCACTATCTCAGTCACAGCAGAGGCCAGGAGGAAGCCAGACAGTTGGCCAGCCTCCTAGACAGCAGACCAGAGTATTTGCTTTGACCGAGGAGCAGGCTCAGGAAGCACCAGATGATGATGTTGCAGGTAACTGATTTGTTTGATTATCCTGCATATGTATTGAGTGATGTCGGTGCTTCACATATTTGTATTTCTGAAAGATTTGCATTGATGCATGCATTATCTGTTGAGTCTTTATTTATTGTAGTAGTGTTTCTTTCCTTGAGAAAAGATCTTGTATCAGTGATTTCTGTTAGATCTTGTATACTACAGTAGGATGAGAATGAGATCGAGTTAGATTGTGTGGTAGATGGTATTGTACTGGTGTTCTATGATTTTAGAACTGCATTACTGATATTGATATGCTGACCAAGTACATAGCTACCCTAGATTAGTTTCAGAAGATGGTGAAAATCAGACCTGAGATGATCAAGAGATGAATATAGTACGATAAGAATTCTAGACTGAGAATTCCTTTGATATTCGTACTAGCTATGACTCGATTATTACAGAAAGGAGCAGAATGACTCCTTATGTATTCAGTTGATTTACTGAAGTTGAGTCTATCATTGGCTGATTTACCAATGATAAGAAAGTTCTCGATGTTTTCTCTGATAAGACTTCAGATCTGATTCCAATCAGAGAGATTGATTTTAGTCTTGAACTGATCTTAGAAATTGTTGAAATTTTGAATCCTGATTGAGAAAGATAGTAGACAATCAAGATTATATTGTACAGTCCGAACCAGAGTTGATTTCGAATCGATAGCAGTTTAAAAAGCTGATTAGAATATTTAGAACTCAATATCGATAGTCAGAACAGAGTGTCGATCAGAGTAACAGATACGTGATTTTGTATTTTGTATGAGATTGATTATTCTGTGATGTCAGATGTGTCAGAATTGTACAGCAAAGATTGATAGTGATAGTCAGAGCCGAATACCAGGTAGGTATTTCCTCTTTAATTTATGTTATTAACTGATTGTATATGTCAAATAGTTCGAATCAGAAAGGACAGATAGTGTCAGAAACTTACAGTAATGGATTCAGTGTTCAGTCTGATGATTGAGAATGTATTGTATTCGAACAGATAGTCGTGATATAAACAGATTAGATCAGTTGTAACAGAATTTGTATTGAAATGTTGGCAGAAATTGTACTGATAAGTCTGAATTGCTAACAGAAGAAGCCAGAAAAGATAGAAATCAGAAGATTATTACAGATTTTGTATAGTTCTGAACAGAAATGGGAGTACATTTATATGGCTTTCGTAATGAAATTACCGCCATTTTCTTTAGATTATGATATGATATGATTATGATTGACAGATTATTCAATCTATATCTATCAGTTTGTACCAGATTACGTACAAACAGAACCAGATGGCATAGATCAATGTCAAAGAAATAGTCAGATTGACGAGAATGCAAGAATTAGATGATATCAGATTGTGATTTTGACGGAGTTGTACTTGTGATAGATTATATCATAAGCTCTCTTGTGCAGATTTATTACAGATTGACAGATAGTCAGAGTAGATTACCAGATATTGACAGATAATTGTAGAGCTTTGGTACTAGATGTTAGTACTAGTTGATATAGATTATTGTCATGATAGGATTGACTGTATGACAGTAGCTATCAAGATAGTTCAGAATGGATAGATTTAAGAAACCAATGTCGGATGATGACGATTGGTAGTGGAAGATGAAGATTGATTATGTTCTAGATTGGGATAAACAGATAGGATAACAACTACAGATGGTATTGTTTTGTGATAGATTGCAGATTGGAATATACGGATGTGGTATAGCCAGTAATGCGGGATTGATTCGGCTAGAACGAGTTGAAGAAGGATTATGATATTATAATTCTTGACTTCTGATTCCAGACCAGAATCAGAGTTTGATCAAAGAAAAAATACCTCAGAATGATGTTAGTAAAACGAGTTTGGATGTTAAACTCTGTTATTCATTTCTTCTAATAGATTTGGATTGCTTGTGGAGAGTTCGAGGACGAACTCAGATCTAAGAGGGGGAGAAATGTAATGCCCAAGAATTAATCACTGCAATTAACGATGATTGATTTATCATTTCATGTGATTATGACGGGATTAATCGGGACACCGAGAAATGTATTCAGAAATAAAATTATGAAAGATATGAGCATGCCAGACCGCACCCGCGGTAAGGGGAGGACCGCACCCGCGGTGGTGCTACGGGAATTTGAAAGAATCGATACAGTAGGGTGACCGCACCCGCGGTGCTAACGCGACCGCACCCGCGGTGTTGCGTGTCTTGCGGAAAATGAACCACTTGTCTTGTTGCATGCGCGAAGTGTATAGATATATATAGATGCATGCAAAGCTTTCCTCAGAAATGAAGAATCGAGAAAAGGGGCAAGAGAGGTTCCGAAAATCCTTACGCCTTTATCTTTCAATCCGTCCGTCTGAATTTGAATCCGACTTCGGTATCGAGTTCCTAGCAACGTAAGCTACAACTGGACGTAAGTTTTACTACGTTTTGACATGCTTTGAAATTATGATATTGTCAGAATTGAATGGAACTCATATATGTTGTGCTTGATATAGTAGACATCATAGAATCGAAGTCAGATTAAGAAACGGACTGATTATGGAATTGTTATGATTTTCGGAGTAGTTTTGGAGTCGAGTTGATATCAGAATTGAATTGTTATCGAGTAGGAGATATTAGAATTGATATCTGACTGATATGGTATGGTTGGGTATATTGATATTATACCGTTATGCCATCGATATTGAAGTAAGTTAAGTATTGAGCAGAACAGATTTGATTTGAGAGGTGTATTGATATTATACTCCTCGATATTGTTCTTGTCAGATTGAGTATTGATAGGCTTGGGGTTCGAGACTTCGACAGAGCCAGGGTATCAGAAAGAAAGGTATAAATTAATATTGAGTTGGGATTGCACAACTCGAGTGAGGTTTGACTCGAGTTTCCCTAAATCACATACTTAGTTTATTACATTGATTCTTGTAATTGATGAGGTTGATGTTTGTTGTCTATTGATTTATAGCCACTGCATGTAATGACTGCTGATTCGCTAGTCATTGATTGAGTTGCTTAGATACTGACTGTATGTATTGATTACTGAGTCGTTGAGTCATAGGCTGATTCGCCTAGTCACCGGCTGATTCGTCGGGTTATTGACTGATTCGTCTTATTATCGGCTGATTCGCCTAGTCACCGGCTGATTCGTCTGGTGATTGACTGATTCGTCTAAACATAAGCTGATTCGCTTAATTACAGGCTGAGTAGTCTGATTATGGGCTGATTCGCCTAATTACCGGCTGATTCGTCGGGTTATTGACTGAGTCGTCAATTCTGCGGCTGATTCGCCCAGACACTGATATATGAATTATATCGATGCCGTTTAGGGATTGATTCATTCCTATCGACTGAGATTCGATATAATACCTATATTCAGACATCGGGATCCCTAGGATAGAGTCGAGTCGAGTCTGAGACGACGCGTCAGTGGAGTCGAGTCTGAGACGACGCGTCGGTTGAGTTGAGTCTGATATGACATGTTGATTTACATTGTTTATGCCATTCATGATTATTGAATGTTTGATATGAATTTATGTTTCTGATTTGAGACATGTTATGAATACTTCTTATATGCTTTCCTATATGCTTTTATATTACTGCATGTTTACATTGTTTATACTGGGATATTTATATCTCACCGGAGTTATCCGGCTGTTGTCTTGTTTTGTATGTGTGCATGACAACAGGTGGGGCTGGATCAGGGTCAAGAAGAGGATGAGAGAAGATTAGATAGCGTGGAGATCCGGGCTTCGGAGCAACATATGATTCAGCATTGATATGTAGTTGAACCTAGTTGGATTCTTGTAGATAACGCAAGATTTGTATGTTCATGTTTAATATGTAATTTGAGTAAATTACATTACGTTTCCGCTTTGTATTTGAAAAAATTTTTAGACCCTGTTTTATAATTGATTAATTAGTCCCAAACATGATTAAGAACTTGATTAGCGTCCGGGTCCCCACATTAACACAAGTGATATAGCCGGGTCCCTTCCGAGCATTGTTATTTCACTTTTGCAGGAATTTGAAGATGTATTTCCGGAGGAGCTACCTCAAGGATTACCACCATTGAGGGGGATTGAGCACCAAATTGATTTGGTACCCGGAAGTGTATTGCCAAATCGTCCAGCTTACAGATGAAAGGGATCGAATAAGGTGACCGAAAAACACAACGGAAGCTACAAAATTTTCGAAAATCACATTTTCTTGCAAGGAAATTTTCGGCCACCATGTGTACTAATGTAGCATATACAAAATCTCAACTTTCATGCATAGGGTGTTGAGAAATTTATACCTATCAACCACAAAGATTGATGTAATGGCTCCAACCAAGTTGTAAACAACTTGGCTCT
This sequence comes from Primulina eburnea, assembly GCF_022965805.1. NCBI lineage: Eukaryota > Viridiplantae > Streptophyta > Magnoliopsida > Lamiales > Gesneriaceae > Primulina > Primulina eburnea. The sequence continues at coordinate 20,581,378 of NC_133104.1, read as the reverse complement.
TCAAAGGCAAGACAAATCTACAAGCTCTCCTTGATCTTGAATCTTTCCTTCAAATTAGGCCCACCACTAACTAGGAAGATCCCCTCATATTTTGCACTAGAAAAATATGAGGATTTTTCAAAGAGAAGTGAGTTGTTCCTTCAACAATTGAAGAACAAAAATGAGAAGAAAAATGGAGAGAAAAACAAGAGGAAGTTTCGGCCATTGCAAGGTGAGAATGAGGGAGGATGAGTTGTCTTGGGGTTGCAAAAAGTTGATCCAAAAAGGTTGCATACCATGCATTATTTTAATCAAAAGTAATCCCCAACTCTTCACCTCCCAAGCATGCAAGTTGAGTGGGCTTGTAACTTTTACAAGGCCCATGGACTATAATTTAAATGTCCCAAACATATTTGGGCCCATTTATAGTTTACTTGATTTTACTCAAGCCCACTAGTTAAATAATTATTTCTAAATGGGCTCTACAAGGCCCAATGATATTTAATTAATTCAACACTTGAATTAATTTAATTATTTGGACTCTACTAGGCCCACTAGTGTTTAATTAATTCAACACTTGAATTAATTTAATTTAGTCCATAATAATGTTTATGAAAATCACAATTTTCAAATACATTATTCTCTTGGCCAAATTTTAATTTAGGAACACTTTCATAAATCAAAATTTACATTTCTCTCATAGAAGTCATACTTCTATTTTTCATTACGCTTATAAACTCATTTATAAGCCGTTCAACACATTGAACTATTTTTCTCCTTTATAGAAGTCATACTTCTAATTTTCTTTACGCTTATAAACCCCTTTATAAGCCGTTCAACTCATTGAACTATTTTACTTCTCAACGGGATCTAGAAAGCTAGCACTTGTGTGGCCCTCAATGGTTCATTGATACGACTAGCCGTGGGTTCACATCTACATGTGATTCGGACTAAACATGTCCTTATGTGAGCATACCCCAATTGCTCCATTCTTACTTATCAACACCTTGATAACAAGAACGTCAGAACTCAAGTCTGATACTACCCAACCAATCATGTTAAACGCCTAGCAGCATCGCTTACATGATTCCCTAGGTATCAAATGATAGTGCCAGCAAGAACCATTCAATTATGGTTAGCGTACAGTACGGTCCCTTCAACTCATATATCCCGATCGATTCGGCAACCATTGGTTTATCGAGAGTTGTCAATGAATCGATACTATGTGTCATGTCGTAGTTGCATCGATGGTTCATAGATTACCACCATACTCTGGCCAGAGATTTCGATCTACATACACATGATAACACATAGGATATCCATACCCGAAGGTAAGCGGTGAATCCCCGACTACAATGCATCGACTCCTATGTGTTTCGACAGAACACCCAACCTTGCCACCTGATGACCCCATAAGAGTCGGTAAACAAGTCAAAGTGTAATTCTAGCACATAGAGTCTCAATGTTGTCCCGGGTCATAAGGACTAATTCTGTACAACCATAAACTAGGACATTTCCACTCGATAAGTGAGAACCACTTGGAAAGTCCTTTTATGGAGGGTTGTTCAGTGCACTCTACAAGGAGCACCTATCTGCATGTTCGGACATCACAATGTCCCCTACCAATGAAACATGGTACTCACATCGCAGATACTAGTCTCGAACTCTAGCGGCCTATATCCTTCTTAGTGGCGGCTGAATCGACTAGGAACCGTTTAGAATATACAGTATTACAAATATGAGTTTCATGATACTCATCATATGAGCATCTCATATTCTTTCTACTATTTGTATATTCAAGGGCTTTATCTATGCAACTAGCATGGGTATACAGATAAAGATGTGCCATAATAATAATCTCAAACATTATTAAAATAAAGATTGCTTATACATAGAGTTTCATTGTGAACACTCGGCCAACACTTGGCTCGACGGGCACCTACTCTAACAACTGAAGCAATCCGGAGGAGACTAAGGAGCTACAACTACAGGTAAGTGAGTTGTTAGATAGGGGTTTTGTGCGTGAGTCTATATCTCCTTGTGTTGTACCTGTTTTGCTAGTTCCTAAGAAATATGGCTCATGGCGTATGTGTGTGGATTGTAGGGATATTAATAACATAACCAACAAGTATAGGCATCCCATACCTAGACTAGATGATATGTTAGATGAATTGCATGGTGCTTGTATTTTTAGCAAGATTGACTTGAAAAGTGGTTATCACCAAATTAGGATGAGGGAAGGTGATGAGTGGAAAACGGCTTTTAAAACCAAGTACGGGTTATATGAGTGGATGGTCATGCCTTTTGGCTTAACTAACGCTCCTAGTACCTTTATGAGGTTGACGAATCATGTCTTGCGTGCCTACATAGGGAAATTTGTTGTGGTTTATTTTGATGATATTTTTGTGTATAGCAAAGATTTAGAAGAGCATGTTGAGCATTTAAGACTTGTACTGATAACACTTAGGGATGAACATTTATATGCTAATCTTAAGAAATGTGATTTTTGTACAAGCAAACTTGTTTTTATTGGTTTTGTGGTAAGTTCACAGGGGATACAAGTGGATGAGGACAAGGTAAGTGCTATTCGAGATTGGCCAACGCCTGCTAATGTTAGTCAAGTTTGAAGCTTTCATGGCCTTGCAAGCTTCTATAGGAGGTTTGTAAAAGATTTTAGCACACTGGCGGCACCGATGACGGCGGTGATTAAGAATCACGTTCCATTCCATTGGGGCGAGGAGCAAGAGAAGTCTTTTAATATTATTAAACAAAAATTTATAAATGCGCCTTTACTTGTTTTGCCTGATTTTTCTAATACTTTTGAAATTGAATGTGATGCTTCAGGTGTAGGAGATATTGGTGGTGTTTTGATGCAAGGAGGACGGCCGGTGGCATACTTTAGTGAGAAGCTCAATGGAGCAGCACTGAACTATCCAACGTATGACAAGGAGTTGTACGCGCTTGTGAGGACTTTGGAGGTGTGGCAACACTATTTGAGGCCTATAGAGTTTGTGATTCATACGGATCATGAGTCTCTTAAGCACCTTAAGGGCAGCAGAAGTTGAACAAGCGGCATGCCAAGTGGGTTGCATTCATAGGTACATTTCCCTACATCATCAAGTACAAACAAGGTAAGAAAAATGTAGTGGCTGACGCACTATCACGAAGGTATTGTTAGAGTAGATGCCCTGCAAGCCAACGGTTGGCTAGGGAATTTATTGACTCAAGTGAAATAAACAATCTTTATTTTAATATAATTTAACTTTTAATGGTTTCGTAATACTTTATCTGTATACCCATGCAAGCAGCATAGATAAAGTCCTTGATTATGCTTTAATACAAATGAATCGTAATTCGATGTTGAAACTCATTTGTAAACACTGCATATTCTCAATTCGTTCCTAGTCGATTCAGCCGCCTAAAACATGGATAAAGGTCGCTTGAGCTCGAGACTAGCATCTGTGATGTTGTGTACTGCGTTTCTTGGTAAGGGCATAGAGATGTCCAAACATACAGATGGGTAGTCATATGATGATTATACCGAACAACCCTCCCTCGGACTTTCCAAGTGGTTATCATTTTCGAGAGGATAAGTCCGTGGTTATGATTGTACACCATTAGTCCTTATGACCCGGGACAACACTGAGGCTCTATATGCTAGGGCTGTGCTTTGACTCGTTTACCGGCTCCAGGAGAGTCATCAGGTGGCGAGGTTGGGTATAGTTGCGACACATATAGGAGCCAGTGCATTGTAGTCGGGGATTCACCGCTCACCTGCGGGTGTGGATATCCTATGTGATCATGGAATCTCTGGCCAGAGTATGAGATGTACATTGGAGAAGGAGTTCTCCGAATAGTACATGCGATGCCACTATTAAAGTTATCACATAGTTATCGAATTAATATGCAACCCTCGATGAACCAATGGTTGCAGATTCGATCGGGATATATGAGATGAAGGGACCGTACTGTACGTTAATCATAATCGACTGGTTCTTGCAGGCACTATCAGTGACACCTAGGGGATCATGGGGCGATGCTACTAGACGCTCTTACCATGATCTGATGAGTGCAATCAGAAATTAGTTCTGACATTCTTGATCAAAGTGTTGATGAAAAGAATGGGGCTAACTAGGGTAAGCCCGAATAAAGGATTATGTCCTGAATCACAAAGAGTTGTGAACTCACGGCTAGCTGTATCCCTGAACCATTGAGGGTCACACAAGCACTGGATCGTTTGTTCCCGTTGAGAGAATAAATTCAAGGAGTTGAATTTATAATATAGTAAATTCAAGGAGTTGAATTTATGATAACAAAATTTTGAGAAAATAAATTCAAGGAGTTGAATTTATGATATAGTAAATTGAAGAAGTTGAATTTATGAAATTTGGAGAAAATAAATTCAAGTAGTTGAATTTATGAAATTTGATAATTTAATTTATTAAACTCAAAAGTTGGGTTTATTAAATATTAAATTTTGGAGGTGATAAAATTCAAGGAGTTGAATTTATAATTTAAATATTAAATTCAAATGTTAAATTTATAATGTATTTAATTTATTAAGCTCAAAGGTTGAGTTTATTAATTAATAAATTAAATATGATGGATAATATGTTTAATGGGCTTGTAGGGGTACAAGTCCAACATATTAAAATAATTAAATTTTTAATAGGCTTTGATTAAATTAATTAAACTAGTTGGACTAGCCCAATTAATTAAATCAAGTTTATTAAGGTTAATTATGTAATTAGTTTATATTTTATTTATAAATAAAGGTTGTGTTAGAGTAGGTGCCCGTCGAGCCAAGTGTTGGCCGAGTATTCACAATGAAACTCTATGTATAAGCAGTCTTTATTTTAATAATATTTGAAATTATTACTTTGGCAAATCTTTATCTGTATACCCATGCTAGCTGCATAGATAAAGCCCTTGAATATACAAATAGTAGAAAGAATATGAGATGCTCATATGATGAGTATCATGAAACTCATATTTGTAATACTGTATATTCTAAACGGTTCCTAGTCGATTCAGCCGCCACTAAGAAGGATATAGGCCGCTCGAGTTAGAGACTAGTATCTGCGATGTGAGTACCATGTTTCATTGGTAGGGGACATTGTGATGTCCGAACATGCAGATAGGTGCTCCTGGTAGAGTGCACTGAACAACCCTCCATAAAAGGACTTTCCAAGTGGTTCTCACTTATCGAGTGGAAAAGTCCTGGTTTATGGTTGTACAGAATTAGTCCTTATGACCCGGAACAACATTGAGACTCTATGTGCTAGAATTACACTTTGACTTGTTTACCGACTCTCATGGGGTCATCAGGTGGCAAGGTTGGGTGTTATGTCGAAACACATAGGAGTCGATGCATTGTAGTCGGGGATTCACCGCTTACCTTCGGGTATGGATATCCTATGTGTTATCATGTGTATGTAGATCGAAATCTCTGGCCAGAGTATGGTTGTAATTATGAAAGGGGTTTCATAGATTACACCATCGATGCAACTACAACATGACACATAGTATCGATTCATTGACAACTCTCGATAAACCAATGGTTGTCGAATCGATCGGGATATATGAGTTGAAGGGACCGTACTGTACGCTAACCATAATTGAATGGTTCTTGCAGGCACTATCATTTGATACCTAGGGAATCATGTAAGCGATGCTGCTAGGCGTTTAACATGATTGGTTGGGTACTATCAGACTTGAGTTCTGACGTTCTTATTATCAAGGTGTTGATAAATAAGAATGGAGCAATTGGGGTATGCTCATATAAGGACATGTTTAGTCCGAATCACATAGAGATGTGAACCCACGGCTAGTTGTATCAATGAACCATTGAGGGCCACACAAGTACTAGCTTTCTAGATCCCGTTGAGAAGTAAAAATAGTTCAATGTGTTGAACGGCTTATAAAGGAGTTTATGAGCGTAAGGAAAATTAGAAGTATGACTTCTATAAAGGAGAAAATAGTTCAATGTGTTGAACGACTTATAAATGAGTTTATAAGTGTAAAGAAAAAACAGAAGTATGACTTCTATGAGAGAAATGTAAATTTTTAATTTATGGAAGTGTTCCTAAATTAAAATTTGGCCAAGTGAATAATGTATTTGAAAATTGTGATTTTCATAAACATTATTATGGACTAAATTAAATTAATTCAAGTGTTGAATTAATTAGACACTAGTGGACCTAGTAGAGTCCAAATAATTAAATTAATTCAAGTGTTGGATTAATTAAATAATATTGAGTCTTGTAGAGCTCAATTAAAATAATTATTTAAACTAGTGGGACTTGAGTAAATTCAAGTAATGTTTAATTAGTCTCAAATGTGTTTGAGATAATTAAATTTAGTCCAAAGTTTTTAATTTGATTAAAAACTATATTATATGCATGCATGGGAGGTGAAGGGTTGGAGATTACTTTTTATTAAAATAATGCAAGGCATGCACCTTTTGCTTTTAACTTTTCTCAACCCCAAGACAACTCATCCTCCCTCATTCTTGCACCTCCATGGCCGAAACTTCTCTCATTATTCTCTCCATTTTTCCTTCCTTTTGTGTTCTTCAATTTGTTGGAGAAAACACTATCTTCTCTTTGAAAAATCCTCACATTTTTCTAGTGCAAAATGTGAGGGGATCTACCTAGTTGGTGGTGGGCTTGATTGGAAGAAAGGAGTCCAAAAGAAAGGTGGAGCTTGTAGATTGTCTACCTTCAAGAGCTAAGGTGTTTACACCTTAGTTGGAGCCATAAAATCAATCCTTGTGATTGATAGGTAATTTTCTCAACACCCTATGCTTGAAAGTTGAGATTTTTGTATATGTTTGCACAACTAGTACATGGTGTTCAATTTAAAAAAAAAAAAAAAAAAAAAAATTTATATCAAAATTTCGGTTTTCATGTTTTGAAAACACTTTTGTGCTTCCGTTGCGATTTTGAACACCGTATATCGATCCCTTTCAAGTGGTATCAAGAGCTAAGGTTACTAGTTTTTGTGCAACATATACAAGATATTATATTGAGGGCGATTTCTAACCGTTTGAGATGAAAATTTGCAACAAAACCGAGGCCTTCTTGTGGGGAATTTCGGGCAGCATGTTGCTGCCCGTTTCGGGCAGCTCGGGCTGCCCGAGGGCTGCCCATTTCGGGCAGCAAGGGCAGCCTGAGGGGCTGCCCGAACAGCCCCTAAAGTTTAATAAAAAAAAAAAATTTTTTTTTTGCATGTTGGCCGGAATGTTGGCCGGAATCCGGCGACGGAACTCCGGCGACGGCGATGACGACTAGGGTTTCCAAAAGTGTTTTGGAATATCAAAGTGTCATGGGCCTTGAGTTGTTGGGCCATTAGATGGTCAACATATTTGTGAATTTTAAATGGGCCAAAATGTTTTTGGTGAAAAATAAGTTTTTGGGCCCTTAAGTTTAAAATTACAAAAGTTGCAAATTTTTCTCATAAAATAAATAATTGAAGTTGGACTTTAATTATTTATAGTAAATTGTGATTTATAAGAAATTCGGTTATAAATAAATTAATTGGAAAGTAGACAAAGGTGTTTGTATACTTTGTTAATTTAGTTTATAATCGAGGCGGTTAGTGATTGGATCAAGATATATAATATTGGATCAATTAATTATAGTGATAATTAATTGATGGTGTATGATATGTGATATTATGCATGAAGGATGATCAAAAGCCCAAGCCCAATTTGCTAGGTGTATGCTAGGATATTTGTGTTGTATGATTGTAATAATTATCAATTTCAAGTGGGCTTGGTTTATGGCCCGTTCCCACCCCCCATGAGATGTATCCCTATGTGCCATGGATATTTAATTGTAAATATTAGAATAGTGGAAGATCAAGATTGGAAGATGGTGGCCTTGGTGATTATGAAGATCGAAGACATGTAATATTGGATGCTAATGTAATAATGTAGTTGCATTTGCATCCCGTGCATTTACCCTAGGATTGGACCTAGGCCCGTGTTTAGCTCACACGGGCCATTAGTATTGGGGCGATTGATCATCCTTGTTTTGTTTACTGTTTATAATATATGCATGATATGTTATAAATAATGAGTATGTGCGTTATTATTATGATAATAACAAAGTTGCATGAATCCGGCAAACATACGATCAAACATGGCGAGCTTTTAAATAAAATTAATGATGAGACCTTTCAAAATTAAGAAAAACCCTCATTTTGAATAAGATTCAAAATTAATATCAAGCCCGAAAAGGGGAATTATAAAATTGGTTATAATTTCCTTGTCTTCCATCGACAATGGGTGCATGATGAACGCTACCCGTACTCGGGGCTCGGCTCATATTATTGGGGGAGCTTTGGGTGCCGGAAAGCTGTGACATCCATTGACATAGTGATGTGAACTACGTGGAACTCCCATGATTTCGGCTCATATTATTGAGGGAACTCATGGCGACCGTCCATTAAGGTTCAACATCGATGGGTAAGGCTTGACACGTGAAGATGAACGACGTCTATAATGGGTCCTAATCAAACGTGAGACAAAAGTTTACGTTAAGGGTTGCATTGTGATGCAATTGGGAAACTACCTTTTAGGAATTGTGATTGGCTGTATAATCGGGATCATAATTCGCTAATTGGACCTTACGTACCTACTGAGGAAAGGAGTTTCCCGTTTTCACTAGAGGGTAGTGAAAGATGTCAAAACAGTGGGAGTAAATATTTATAAAGTTAAAGTCCATACTTTATATCTTACCAAATATTTTAAATAGTCATCAACATTTATCTGTTTTACTTTTCAGTACAAATTTTGACAATGTCTTCGATTCGCAATCCGATATCTGCAATACTCGACAAACACATGTTAACCGGACCTAATTACCTCACTTGGCTAAGAAACCTAAAAATAGTCTTGAATTCGGAAAGGGTAGCATATACACTGACTGAGTCGCCCCCTGTTGAGGCTCCGACTCAGTGCAATCCTGAGGAATTGCAGGCTTACAAGGAATGGTGTGACCATGACTTGATAGCCAGGTGTTATATGCTGACTTCTATGAATGATGAGCTGCAGAGGCGTTTTGAGGGTGCAAAGAGTGCTGCTGACATTCATTTGCATCTCAAAGAGCTCTTTGGTGAGCAAACACGACCACTAAGGCATGCTACCGTCAAGGAGCTGATCACTTTGCGCATGCGAGATGGGACCTCGGTCCATGAGCATGGCCTAAAGGTGATCGGGCTCGTGGACAAGCTCGTTGGCATGGATCTGATCTTGCCTTCGGAGTTGACCACCGACGTGTTGCTGTTATCGCTGCCTAGCTCATTTGATCCTTTTGTGGTGAACTTCAACATGAACAAAATGGAACCGACCCTTGAGGAGTTGGTGAACATGCTTGTTACGTTTGAATCCACCATCAAGAAAGAGAAGTTGGTCCTTTATGTGGGTTCTTCATCTGGTACGAAGATTGATCCACATGGGAATGGAAAGAAGCGTTCTTTCCAACATCCCAAGAAGAACGTGCCCTCGTTGAGGCAATCTCCGAATCCCGTTGAGGCAGCCAGACCAGTTAAGGCTGACAAGACTGATGATGTATGTCATCACTGCAAGAAGCCTGGACATTGGAGGCGTAATTGCAAAGAATATCTTGCCCAGAAAAGTTCTGGAAATGGTATGTTCTAAATTGAAGTAAACATTTCAATTAACTCTACTTCTTGGGTATTGGATACCAAATGTTGATCACATCTCTGTAATGTGTTACAGGTGATGGGAAGAAGTAGGAAGCTTAGGGAGGTGTGACCTTCTTGAGGATGGGCAATGGAACAAGAGTTGCTGCCAAGACCTTAAGAGATGTTTACTTATTGTTGAACAATAGTTTTAAGTTAATTAAGAGATGTTTTGTTTGTACCTTTTTGATGAAAAACATTATTTCCATTTCTATTGTGATAAAGATGGATATTCTTGTTTATTTTGCAAAGGTGTTTGCAACATTTACATGAATGAATGTTTGATTGGTACTTGAGAACTTGAAAACGATCTCTATAACTTAAAATTAAAAGATATTCCGTTAAATGTCCATTCAAAGGCAGACACCATATGAGATATGGATGGGTAAGCCTCCCAAATATTCTTATCTTAGAATATGGGGAGCTCTGCATATGTGAAGCAGGTAGTGGGAGATGAATTGGATAGTTGATCCATTTTATGTTACTTTGTGGGATATCCAAGGAATTAAGTTGGATATTATTTCTATCATCCCCAAGAAACAAAGGTGTTTGTTTCTAGGAATGCAACCTTTTTGGAAAAGGGTTTTCTATTGGATAGAAAAAGGGAGATGATAGAACTCGAAGAAGTTCGAGAGACACCCACAATTATAGAACCCACACCCGAAGAGCCAAGAGAGGAGATACAAGCTCCTAGCAGATACGAGAAAGTCTCGAGACCACCTATGAGGTATGGTCAGCTTCTTGAAGAGGGCCATGATGAGCCTAACCATGGATGTGATCCATGGACCTTCAAGGAAGCGTTATCTGATGCCGATTCATCCAAGTGGCTTGAAGCAATGGAATCTGAGATGAATTCCATGCATTCGAACCAAGTGTAGGATCTTGTGGATCCACCTGAGGGAACTGTTCCCATAGGGACTTGGGGCGGATGGGAAGGTATTGACCTTCAAGGCGCGATTGGTGGCAAAAGGATGTACTCAAAGACAAGGAGTTGACTTTGAGGAAACCTTTTCCCAGTCGCAATGTTCAAGTCCATAAGGATTTTGCTAGCCATAGCTGCATGGTATGACTATGAGATATGGCAGATGGATGTCAAGACAAACTTTTTTAATGGGGATTTTAAGAAAGTTATTTACATGTCTTAACCTGAAGGGTTTACATCTATCGGAAGTGAGCATATGGTATGCAAACTTCAGAGATCTATTTATGATCTAAAGCAGGCATCTAGGAGTTGGAACCTCAGATTCGACAGTACAATAAAATAGTTTGATTTACTAATAATCTTGAGGAACCCTATGTGTATAAGAAGGTCAGTGGGAGTGTTGTGACATTCCTGGTGTTATATGTTGATGACATTCTACTCATTAGGAATGATGTAGGAATGTTGCAATCAACTAAGATATGGTTAGCGAGTAGGTTCTCGATGCAGGACTTGGGTGAAGCATCTTTTGTATTGGGATACATATCTATAGAGATAGATCGAGAAGATTGCTTGGTCTCACCCAGTCCACATACATTGATACCATCGTGAAGCGGTTCTCGATGGATGAGTCCATGAGAGGACATCTACCAATGTGTCATGGCGTGTCCCTATCCAAGTCTGTCTCTTGAGACAGATGCAGAGATAGTGGCGATGACACGCATTCCGTATGCTTCGGCAATTGGTAGCATCATGTATGTGATGATATCTACACGTCCTGACGTGGCACTAAGTATAGTGAGTAGATATCAATCGAACCCTGGTCTTCCACACCTGAAAGCTGTGAAAGACATCCTCAAGTTGTTGAGAAGGACCAATAAGTTGTTCTTGGTCTATGGGGTAGAGAACTGAAATTGGAAGGCTATACCGACTCTAGCTTCCAAAGCGATATCGATAACTCGAAGTCAACCTCTAGTTTTGTATTCATGCTCAACGGTGCTGCTGTCTCTTGGAAGAGTTCCAAGCAAGACAATAATACGGATTCCAGCACAGAGGCCGAATACATTGCTGCATCAGATGCAGCAAGAGAGGCTGTTTGGATAAGGAATTTCGTCCAAGAGTTGGACGTCATTCCTAATGGAATTGCTCCTATCCCGGTGTTGTGTGACAACACGGGAGCTATAGCTCAAGCAAAGGAGCCAAGGTCTCATCAGAAATCCAAACTAGTACTGAGAAAGTACCACATCCTCGGAGAGATTGTGGAATGAAGAGTAGTGTCTATTGACAAAGTCGGCTCCGCAGATTATGTTGTTGATCCACTAGCTAAGCCTTTACCTGGACCATTATTCGACAAGCATCGCGAATCAATGGGTTTTAAGCATATGGGTAGTTGGCTCTAGTGCAAGTGGGAGATTGTTAGAGTAGGTGCCCGTCGAGCCAAGTGTTGGCCGAGTGTTCACAATGAAACTCTATGTATAAGCAGTCTTTATTTTAATAATATTTGAAATTATTACTTTGGCAAATCTTTATCTGTATACCCATGCTAGCTGCATAGATAAAGCCCTTGAATATACAAATAGTAGAAAGAATATGAGATGCTCATATGATGAGTATCATGAAACTCATATTTGTAATACTGTATATTCTAAACGGTTCCTAGTCGATTCAGCCGCCACTAAGAAGGATATAGGCCGCTCGAGTTAGAGACTAGTATCTGCGATGTGAGTACCATGTTTCATTGGTAGGGGACATTGTGATGTCCGAACATGCAGATAGGTGCTCCTGGTAGAGTGCACTGAACAACCCTCCATAAAAGGACTTTCCAAGTGGTTCTCACTTATCGAGTGGAAAAGTCCTGGTTTATGGTTGTACAGAATTAGTCCTTATGACCCGGGACAACATTGAGACTCTATGTGCTAGAATTACACTTTGACTTGTTTACCGACTCTCATGGGGTCATCAGGTGGCAAGGTTGGGTGTTATGTCGAAACACATAGGAGTCGATGCATTGTAGTCGGGGATTCACCGCTTACCTTCGGGTATGGATATCCTATGTGTTATCATGTGTATGTAGATCGAAATCTCTGGCCAGAGTATGGTTGTAATTATGAAAGGGGTTTCATAGATTACACCATCGATGCAACTACAACATGACACATAGTATCGATTCATTGACAACTCTCGATAAACCAATGGTTGTCGAATCGATCGGGATATATGAGTTGAAGGGACCGTACTGTACGCTAACCATAATTGAATGGTTCTTGCAGGCACTATCATTTGATACCTAGGGAATCATGTAAGCGATGCTACTAGGCGTTTAACATGATTGGTTGGGTACTATCAGACTTGAGTTCTGACGTTCTTATTATCAAGGTGTTGATAAATAAGAATGGAGCAATTGGGGTATGCTCATATAAGGACATGTTTAGTCCGAATCACATAGAGATGTGAACCCACGGCTAGTTGTATCAATGAACCATTGAGGGCCACACAAGTACTAGCTTTCTAGATCCCGTTGAGAAGTAAAAATAGTTCAATGTGTTGAACGGCTTATAAAGGAGTTTATGAGCGTAAGGAAAATTAGAAGTATGACTTCTATAAAGGAGAAAATAGTTAAATGTGTTGAACGACTTATAAATGAGTTTATAAGTGTAAAGAAAAAATAGAAGTATGACTTCTATGAGAGAAATGTAAATTTTTAATTTATGGAAGTGTTCCTAAATTAAAATTTGGCCAAGTGAATAATGTATTTGAAAATTGTGATTTTCATAAACATTATTATGGACTAAATTAAATTAATTCAAGTGTTGAATTAATTAGACACTAGTGGACCTAGTAGAGCCCAAATAATTAAATTAATTCAAGTGTTGGATTAATTAAATAATATTGAGTCTTGTAGAGCTCAATTAAAATAATTATTTAAACTAGTGGGACTTGAGTAAATTCAAGTAATGTTTAATTAGTCTCAAATGTGTTTGAGATAATTAAATTTAGTCCAAAGTTTTTAATTTGATTAAAAACTATATTATATGCATGCATGGGAGGTGAAGGGTTGGAGATTACTTTTTATTTAAATAATGCAAGGCATGCACCTTTTGCTTTTAACTTTTCTCAACCCCAAGACAACTCATCCTCCCTCATTCTTGCACCTCCATGGCCGAAACTTCTCTCATTATTCTCTCCATTTTTCCTTCCTTTTGTGTTCTTCAATTTGTTGGAGAAAACACTATCTTCTCTTTGAAAAATTCTCACATTTTTCTAGTGCAAAATGTGAGGGGATCTACCTAGTTGGTGGTGGGCTTGATTGGAAGAAAGGAGTCCAAAAGAAAGGTGGAGCTTGTAGATTGTCTACCTTCAAGAGCTAAGGTGTTTACACCTTAGTTGGAGCCATAAAATCAATCCTTGTGATTGATAGGTAATTTTCTCAACACCCTATGCTTGAAAGTTGAGATTTTTGTATATGTTTGCACAACTAGTACATGGTGTTCAATTTTAAAAAAAAAAAAAAAAAAAAAAATTTTATACCAAAATTTCGGTTTTCATGTTTTGAAAACACTTTTGTGCTTCCGTTGCGATTTTGAACACCGTATATCGATCCCTTTCAGGTTGATAGGTCAACCCTAGCCCACCACAATAAAATCTCACGTGAACCTCCATCTCAAAATGAAGAAAATCGGCCACCACAATTTAAAAAGAAATTTTTGAGCCGCCTCTCAATTATTTTTTTCTCTCCTATGAAAAACTTCTTTTAATTCTCTAGTGCGAATTAGAAGAGGAACAAATCATCTAGTCGTGGACCTGATTAGAAGAAAGGGGTCTCTTGAATAAAGTTCGTAGGGATTCATCAAGAGCTAGATCTGTAATACCGGATCAGTTGGTGCCACGTGATTTATTCACAAAAGGTATAAATTTCTAAACATCCTATAAATGTTTTGAAAACCATACGAGTGTCCAAAAGTTATTTTGTTTTTCAAAATAAAATAAAAATTTTAAACTTCCGCTGCGTTTGGGCGTGTAGAAAACCCGGATCCAACAGTGGTATCAGAGCCAGGTTTTCTGAATCGTATGGTTTTAAATCATATTGAATAATTTATTCTAACCACACAAGAAAATTTTTCAGAAAAAATGATGCACCATAAAATTTTATTTTTTCTAGATTTTCGAAAAAAAAAAAAAAAAAAAAAAATTTAATCTGCCCGGAACTGTTCCGGGCAGTCGGTGCGCGCACAGCGCGCTCGCAGGCGCCGGACGATTGCGCGCAGCGCGCTAGCGCAGGCGCCGGACGCCTGCGCGCACCGCGCTAGCGCAGGCGTCGGACGCCTGCGCGCGCGTCGGCGCGCCTGTGCGCGTTCTGCGCGCACAGGGCAGTCGCCGCTGCCCGAAACGTTCGGGCAGTGGGGCGGGCAGCGCGTGCGGCTGCCCGAGAGTGTCTCGGGAACCGCGCTGAATAATGGTCTTGAATTGTTTGGGCCTAGGGTGCGATTTTCTGATTTTTCAAATTAGGGCAAAATTGATATTTTTGAAAATTGGTTCAATTTTTATTTTGGAAAATTAATTTTTGAAAAATTAATAATTTTCTTGTGAAATAAATAATTAGAATATGATTTTAATTATTTATGGTAAAAATGAGTTTTTACAAGAAATCATTTATTATTGATTTAATTGGAAATTAAATAGATGAGTTTAGTTAATTTATTAAATTCTTTAATAATTGTCTAATTTCGATTGGGTTGTATAACTATTTGTCGTTGGCCATATTACCGCAGTTATCTCTGATTATTATTAATTAAGTCATTGCATGCTTAGTTCTTGATTAGTAGGTGATTCTGGAACGGGTCACTACAGTATTGTTTTGTGATAGATTGCAGATTGGAATATACGGATGTGGTATAGCCAGTAATGCGGGATTGATTTCGGCTAGAAGCGAGTTGAAGAAGGATTATGATATTATATTCTTGACTTCTATTTCCAGACCAGAATCAGAGCTTGATCAAAGAAAAATACCTCAGAATGATGTTAGTAAACGAGTTTGGATGTTAAACTCTGTTATTCATTTCTTCTAATAGATTTGGATTGCTTGTGGAGAGTTCGAGGACGAACTCAGATCTAAGAGGGGGAGAAATGTAATGCCCAAGAATTAATCACTGCAATTAACGATGATTGATTTTATCATTTCATGTGATTATGAACGGGATTAATCGGGACAAACCGAGAAAATGTATTCAGAAATAAATTATGAAAGATATGAGCATGCCAGACCGCACCGCGGTAAGGGGAGGACCGCACCCACGGTGGTGCTCCGGGAATTTGAAAGAATCGATACAGTAGGGTGACCGCACCCGCGTGCTAACGCGACCGCACCCGCGGTGTTTGCGTGTCTTGCGGAAAATGAACCAACTTGTCTTGTTGCAATGCGCGAAGTGTATAGATATATATAGATGCATGCAAAGCTTTCCTCAGAAATGAAGAATCGAGAAAAGGGGCAAGAGAGGTTCCGAAAATCCTTACGCCTTTATCTTTCAATCCGTCCGTCTGAATTTGAATCCGACTTCGGTATCGAGTTCCTAGCAACGTAAGCTACAACTGGACGTAAGTTTTACTACGTTTTGACATGCTTTGAAATTATGATATTGTCAGAATTGAATGGAACTCATATATGTTGTGCTTGACATAGTAGACATCATAGAATCGAAGTCAGATTAAGAAACGGACTGATTATGGAATTGTTATGATTTTCGGAGTAGTTTTGGAGTCGAGTTGATATCAGAATTGAATTGTTATCGAGTAGGAGATATTAGAATTGATATCTGACTGATATGGTATGGTTGGGTATATTGATATTATACCGTTATGCCATCGATATTGAAGTAAGTTAAGTATTGAGCAGAACAGATTTGATTTGAGAGGTGTATTGATATTATACTCCTCGATATTGTTCTTGTCAGATTGAGTATTGATAGGCTTGGGGTTCGAGACTTCGACAGAGCCAGGGTATCAGAAAGAAAGGTATAAATTAATGTTGAGTTGGGATTGCACAACTCGAGTGAGGTTTGACTCGAGTTTCCCTAAATCACATACTTAGTTTATTACATTGATTCTTGTAATTGATGAGGTTGATGTTTGTTGTCTATTGATTTATAGCCACTGCATGTAATGACTGCTGATTCGCTAGTCATTGATTGAGTTGCTTAGATACTGACTGTATGTATTGATTACTGAGTCGTTGAGTCATAGGCTGATTCGCCTAGTCACCGGCTGATTCGTCGGGTTATTGACTGATTCGTCTTATTATCGGCTGATTCTCCTAGTCACCGGCTGATTCGTCTGGTGATTGACTGATTCGTCTAAACATAAGCTGATTCGCTTAATTACAGGCTGAGTTGTCTGATTATGGGCTGATTCGCATAATTACCGGCTGATTCGTCGGGTTATTGACTGAGTCGTCAATTCTGCGGCTGATTCGCCCAGACACTGATATATGAATTATATCGATGCCGTTTAGGGATTGATTCATTCCTATCGACTGAGATTCGATATAATACCTATATTCAGACATCGGGATCCCTAGGATAGAGTTGAGTCGAGTCTGAGACGACGCGTCATTGGAGTCGAGTCTGAGACGACGCGTCGGTTGAGTTAAGTCTGATATGACATGTTGATTTACATTGTTTATGCCATTCATGATTATTGAATGTTTGATATGAATTTATGTTTCTGATTTGAGACATGTTATGAATACTTCTTATATGCTTTCGTATATGCTTTTATATGACTGCATGTTTACATTGTTTATACTGGGATATTTATATCTCACCGGAGTTATCCGGCTGTTGTCTTGTTTTGTATGTGTGCATGACAACAGGTGGGGCTGGATCAGGGTCAAGAAGAGGATGAGAGAAGATTAGATAGCGTGGAGATCCGGGCTTCGGAGCAACATAGGATTCAGCACTGATATGTAGTTGAACCTAGTTGGATTCTTGTAGATAACGCAAGATTTGTATGTTCATGTTTAATATGTAATTTGAGTAAATTACATTACGTTTCCGCTTTGTATTTGAAAAAATTTTTAGACCATGTTTTATAATTGATTAATTAGTCCCAAACATGATTAAGAACTTGATTAGCGTCCGGGTCCCCACAACAGGTGGTATCAGAGCTGTAGGTACTAGAATTGTAGATTCTTGAGATTGAGATAGAAAAGGCTAGTGAGCGGGGTAGATTGAGTTTTCTTTCCTTGCTTGTGATTGCTAGCATGACTTGCTGCGTTATATAATACATGTTACTTGACTTATCTGATTTGATTTTGTAATATGTATTATTGGGAACGAATCTGAATTGATCCTCGATCAGCAGTAAGATGATCGGGAGGAGAGACTGAATTGAAACAGATGTGTTGGATTGGATTACTAATCCTTTTGAGTTTCAGATATGCCTCCTAGACGAATCCCAGAACAGGGTAGTACATCGAATCCTCCAATGGATGTAACACCGACTCCAATGAAAACCTTGCTGAAGAGGTTTCATTCATTCAAACCACCCACTCTGAAAGGTACTGAGACATCAGTCGAGTGTGAGAGTTGGTTAGGTAGCATTGAGTTGCTGTTTGATTCACTGGAGTACAGTGATGAGCGCCGGATTAAATTGATTGGGCACCAGTTGCTGGATGTTGCACAAAGCTGGTGGGTTACAATGAAGAGGGCCTTGGAGCAACGAGGTACGATTATTACTTGGGATGTATTTAAAACTGAGTTTTATCAGAGATTTTTCCCAATATCGTACAGAAAAGACAAGGGGGCGGAGTTTGCCAATTTGAGACAGGGTCAGCTGAACATTGAAGAATATGTGACCAAGTTCTCTACCTTGTTGAAGTTTGCTCCTCATGTGTCTGAAAAAGACAAAGCCGTTGCCAATCAGTTCATCAATGGTTTGAACCCCGATATTTTTACATTGGTGAACACAGGGCGACCCAATAACTTTGCTGATGCCATGAATAGAGCAAAGGGCGCTGAAGCAGGCCTGATAAGACAGAGAGGAGCTGAATTTGTTCCTCCAGTGTCGAGACCACCGCAACCACCTCCCCGATTCGAGAGTGGCAGTAGCAGTGGTGGAACGAAAGATTTTCTGAAGGCTAGAGGAAAGCAGTTCAAGAAGTCTGGCAGTAGTTCTTCTAGCTCTAGTGGTTCTCAGCAGAGTTATACTGGAGTGTACTGCGGAAATTGTGGAGGGAGACATTCCACTGAGCAATGCCAAGGAGTACTTGGTAGCTGTCACTTCTGCAAGCAACAGGGACATTTTGCCAGAGTATGTCCACAGAGGGGTTCCCAAAGATCCCAGGGAGCTGAACCATCTGGACCAGCGGCACAGTGGAGTAGACGATCAACTGCCGTTCCTTCATTTCAGCCAGCACTATCTCAGTCACAGCAGAGGCCAGGAGGAAGCCAGACAGTTGGCCAGCCTCCTAGACAGCAGACCAGAGTATTTGCTTTGACCGAGGAGCAGGCTCAGGAAGCACCAGATGATGATGTTGCAGGTAACTGATTTGTTTGATTATCCTGCATATGTATTGAGTGATGTCGGTGCTTCACATATTTGTATTTCTGAAAGATTTGCATTGATGCATGCATTATCTGTTGAGTCTTTATTTATTGTAGTAGTGTTTCTTTCCTTGAGAAAAGATCTTGTATCAGTGATTTCTGTTAGATCTTGTATACTACAGTAGGATGAGAATGAGATCGAGTTAGATTGTGTGGTAGATGGTATTGTACTGGTGTTCTATGATTTTAGAACTGCATTACTGATATTGATATGCTGACCAAGTACATAGCTACCCTAGATTAGTTTCAGAAGATGGTGAAAATCAGACCTGAGATGATCAAGAGATGAATATAGTACGATAAGAATTCTAGACTGAGAATTCCTTTGATATTCGTACTAGCTATGACTCGATTATTACAGAAAGGAGCAGAATGACTCCTTATGTATTCAGTTGATTTACTGAAGTTGAGTCTATCATTGGCTGATTTACCAATGATAAGAAAGTTCTCGATGTTTTCTCTGATAAGACTTCAGATCTGATTCCAATCAGAGAGATTGATTTTAGTCTTGAACTGATCTTAGAAATTGTTGAAATTTTGAATCCTGATTGAGAAAGATAGTAGACAATCAAGATTATATTGTACAGTCCGAACCAGAGTTGATTTCGAATCGATAGCAGTTTAAAAAGCTGATTAGAATATTTAGAACTCAATATCGATAGTCAGAACAGAGTGTCGATCAGAGTAACAGATACGTGATTTTGTATTTTGTATGAGATTGATTATTCTGTGATGTCAGATGTGTCAGAATTGTACAGCAAAGATTGATAGTGATAGTCAGAGCCGAATACCAGGTAGGTATTTCCTCTTTAATTTATGTTATTAACTGATTGTATATGTCAAATAGTTCGAATCAGAAAGGACAGATAGTGTCAGAAACTTACAGTAATGGATTCAGTGTTCAGTCTGATGATTGAGAATGTATTGTATTCGAACAGATAGTCGTGATATAAACAGATTAGATCAGTTGTAACAGAATTTGTATTGAAATGTTGGCAGAAATTGTACTGATAAGTCTGAATTGCTAACAGAAGAAGCCAGAAAAGATAGAAATCAGAAGATTATTACAGATTTTGTATAGTTCTGAACAGAAATGGGAGTACATTTATATGGCTTTCGTAATGAAATTACCGCCATTTTCTTTAGATTATGATATGATATGATTATGATTGACAGATTATTCAATCTATATCTATCAGTTTGTACCAGATTACGTACAAACAGAACCAGATGGCATAGATCAATGTCAAAGAAATAGTCAGATTGACGAGAATGCAAGAATTAGATGATATCAGATTGTGATTTTGACGGAGTTGTACTTGTGATAGATTATATCATAAGCTCTCTTGTGCAGATTTATTACAGATTGACAGATAGTCAGAGTAGATTACCAGATATTGACAGATAATTGTAGAGCTTTGGTACTAGATGTTAGTACTAGTTGATATAGATTATTGTCATGATAGGATTGACTGTATGACAGTAGCTATCAAGATAGTTCAGAATGGATAGATTTAAGAAACCAATGTCGGATGATGACGATTGGTAGTGGAAGATGAAGATTGATTATGTTCTAGATTGGGATAAACAGATAGGATAACAACTACAGATGGTATTGTTTTGTGATAGATTGCAGATTGGAATATACGGATGTGGTATAGCCAGTAATGCGGGATTGATTCGGCTAGAACGAGTTGAAGAAGGATTATGATATTATAATTCTTGACTTCTGATTCCAGACCAGAATCAGAGTTTGATCAAAGAAAAAATACCTCAGAATGATGTTAGTAAAACGAGTTTGGATGTTAAACTCTGTTATTCATTTCTTCTAATAGATTTGGATTGCTTGTGGAGAGTTCGAGGACGAACTCAGATCTAAGAGGGGGAGAAATGTAATGCCCAAGAATTAATCACTGCAATTAACGATGATTGATTTATCATTTCATGTGATTATGACGGGATTAATCGGGACACCGAGAAATGTATTCAGAAATAAAATTATGAAAGATATGAGCATGCCAGACCGCACCCGCGGTAAGGGGAGGACCGCACCCGCGGTGGTGCTACGGGAATTTGAAAGAATCGATACAGTAGGGTGACCGCACCCGCGGTGCTAACGCGACCGCACCCGCGGTGTTGCGTGTCTTGCGGAAAATGAACCACTTGTCTTGTTGCATGCGCGAAGTGTATAGATATATATAGATGCATGCAAAGCTTTCCTCAGAAATGAAGAATCGAGAAAAGGGGCAAGAGAGGTTCCGAAAATCCTTACGCCTTTATCTTTCAATCCGTCCGTCTGAATTTGAATCCGACTTCGGTATCGAGTTCCTAGCAACGTAAGCTACAACTGGACGTAAGTTTTACTACGTTTTGACATGCTTTGAAATTATGATATTGTCAGAATTGAATGGAACTCATATATGTTGTGCTTGATATAGTAGACATCATAGAATCGAAGTCAGATTAAGAAACGGACTGATTATGGAATTGTTATGATTTTCGGAGTAGTTTTGGAGTCGAGTTGATATCAGAATTGAATTGTTATCGAGTAGGAGATATTAGAATTGATATCTGACTGATATGGTATGGTTGGGTATATTGATATTATACCGTTATGCCATCGATATTGAAGTAAGTTAAGTATTGAGCAGAACAGATTTGATTTGAGAGGTGTATTGATATTATACTCCTCGATATTGTTCTTGTCAGATTGAGTATTGATAGGCTTGGGGTTCGAGACTTCGACAGAGCCAGGGTATCAGAAAGAAAGGTATAAATTAATATTGAGTTGGGATTGCACAACTCGAGTGAGGTTTGACTCGAGTTTCCCTAAATCACATACTTAGTTTATTACATTGATTCTTGTAATTGATGAGGTTGATGTTTGTTGTCTATTGATTTATAGCCACTGCATGTAATGACTGCTGATTCGCTAGTCATTGATTGAGTTGCTTAGATACTGACTGTATGTATTGATTACTGAGTCGTTGAGTCATAGGCTGATTCGCCTAGTCACCGGCTGATTCGTCGGGTTATTGACTGATTCGTCTTATTATCGGCTGATTCGCCTAGTCACCGGCTGATTCGTCTGGTGATTGACTGATTCGTCTAAACATAAGCTGATTCGCTTAATTACAGGCTGAGTAGTCTGATTATGGGCTGATTCGCCTAATTACCGGCTGATTCGTCGGGTTATTGACTGAGTCGTCAATTCTGCGGCTGATTCGCCCAGACACTGATATATGAATTATATCGATGCCGTTTAGGGATTGATTCATTCCTATCGACTGAGATTCGATATAATACCTATATTCAGACATCGGGATCCCTAGGATAGAGTTGAGTCGAGTCTGAGACGACGCGTCAGTGGAGTCGAGTCTGAGACGACGCGTCGGTTGAGTTGAGTCTGATATGACATGTTGATTTACATTGTTTATGCCATTCATGATTATTGAATGTTTGATATGAATTTATGTTTCTGATTTGAGACATGTTATGAATACTTCTTATATGCTTTCCTATATGCTTTTATATTACTGCATGTTTACATTGTTTATACTGGGATATTTATATCTCACCGGAGTTATCCGGCTGTTGTCTTGTTTTGTATGTGTGCATGACAACAGGTGGGGCTGGATCAGGGTCAAGAAGAGGATGAGAGAAGATTAGATAGCGTGGAGATCCGGGCTTCGGAGCAACATATGATTCAGCATTGATATGTAGTTGAACCTAGTTGGATTCTTGTAGATAACGCAAGATTTGTATGTTCATGTTTAATATGTAATTTGAGTAAATTACATTACGTTTCCGCTTTGTATTTGAAAAAATTTTTAGACCCTGTTTTATAATTGATTAATTAGTCCCAAACATGATTAAGAACTTGATTAGCGTCCGGGTCCCCACATTAACACAAGTGATATAGCCGGGTCCCTTCCGAGCATTGTTATTTCACTTTTGCAGGAATTTGAAGATGTATTTCCGGAGGAGCTACCTCAAGGATTACCACCATTGAGGGGGATTGAGCACCAAATTGATTTGGTACCCGGAAGTGTATTGCCAAATCGTCCAGCTTACAGATGAAAGGGATCGAATAAGGTGACCGAAAAACACAACGGAAGCTACAAAATTTTCGAAAATCACATTTTCTTGCAAGGAAATTTTCGGCCACCATGTGTACTAATGTAGCATATACAAAATCTCAACTTTCATGCATAGGGTGTTGAGAAATTTATACCTATCAACCACAAAGATTGATGTAATGGCTCCAACCAAGTTGTAAACAACTTGGCTCTTCAAAGGCAAGACAAATCTACAAGCTCTCCTTGATCTTGAATCTTTCCTTCAAATTAGGCCCACCACTAACTAGGAAGATCCCCTCATATTTTGCACTAGAAAAATATGAGGATTTTTCAAAGAGAAGTGAGTTGTTCCTTCAACAATTGAAGAACAAAAATGAGAAGAAAAATGGAGAGAAAAACAAGAGGAAGTTTCGGCCATTGCAAGGTGAGAATGAGGGAGGATGAGTTGTCTTGGGGTTGCAAAAAGTTGATCCAAAAAGGTTGCATACCATGCATTATTTTAATCAAAAGTAATCCCCAACTCTTCACCTCCCAAGCATGCAAGTTGAGTGGGCTTGTAACTTTTACAAGGCCCATGGACTATAATTTAAATGTCCCAAACATATTTGGGCCCATTTATAGTTTACTTGATTTTACTCAAGCCCACTAGTTAAATAATTATTTCTAAATGGGCTCTACAAGGCCCAATGATATTTAATTAATTCAACACTTGAATTAATTTAATTATTTGGACTCTACTAGGCCCACTAGTGTTTAATTAATTCAACACTTGAATTAATTTAATTTAGTCCATAATAATGTTTATGAAAATCACAATTTTCAAATACATTATTCTCTTGGCCAAATTTTAATTTAGGAACACTTTCATAAATCAAAATTTACATTTCTCTCATAGAAGTCATACTTCTATTTTTCATTACGCTTATAAACTCATTTATAAGCCGTTCAACACATTGAACTATTTTTCTCCTTTATAGAAGTCATACTTCTAATTTTCTTTACGCTTATAAACCCCTTTATAAGCCGTTCAACTCATTGAACTATTTTACTTCTCAACGGGATCTAGAAAGCTAGCACTTGTGTGGCCCTCAATGGTTCATTGATACGACTAGCCGTGGGTTCACATCTACATGTGATTCGGACTAAACATGTCCTTATGTGAGCATACCCCAATTGCTCCATTCTTACTTATCAACACCTTGATAACAAGAACGTCAGAACTCAAGTCTGATACTACCCAACCAATCATGTTAAACGCCTAGCAGCATCGCTTACATGATTCCCTAGGTATCAAATGATAGTGCCAGCAAGAACCATTCAATTATGGTTAGCGTACAGTACGGTCCCTTCAACTCATATATCCCGATCGATTCGGCAACCATTGGTTTATCGAGAGTTGTCAATGAATCGATACTATGTGTCATGTCGTAGTTGCATCGATGGTTCATAGATTACCACCATACTCTGGCCAGAGATTTCGATCTACATACACATGATAACACATAGGATATCCATACCCGAAGGTAAGCGGTGAATCCCCGACTACAATGCATCGACTCCTATGTGTTTCGACAGAACACCCAACCTTGCCACCTGATGACCCCATAAGAGTCGGTAAACAAGTCAAAGTGTAATTCTAGCACATAGAGTCTCAATGTTGTCCCGGGTCATAAGGACTAATTCTGTACAACCATAAACTAGGACATTTCCACTCGATAAGTGAGAACCACTTGGAAAGTCCTTTTATGGAGGGTTGTTCAGTGCACTCTACAAGGAGCACCTATCTGCATGTTCGGACATCACAATGTCCCCTACCAATGAAACATGGTACTCACATCGCAGATACTAGTCTCGAACTCTAGCGGCCTATATCCTTCTTAGTGGCGGCTGAATCGACTAGGAACCGTTTAGAATATACAGTATTACAAATATGAGTTTCATGATACTCATCATATGAGCATCTCATATTCTTTCTACTATTTGTATATTCAAGGGCTTTATCTATGCAACTAGCATGGGTATACAGATAAAGATGTGCCATAATAATAATCTCAAACATTATTAAAATAAAGATTGCTTATACATAGAGTTTCATTGTGAACACTCGGCCAACACTTGGCTCGACGGGCACCTACTCTAACAACTGAAGCAATCCGGAGGAGACTAAGGAGCTACAACTACAGGTAAGTGAGTTGTTAGATAGGGGTTTTGTGCGTGAGTCTATATCTCCTTGTGTTGTACCTGTTTTGCTAGTTCCTAAGAAATATGGCTCATGGCGTATGTGTGTGGATTGTAGGGATATTAATAACATAACCATCAAGTATAGGCATCCCATACCTAGACTAGATGATATGTTAGATGAATTGCATGGTGCTTGTATTTTTAGCAAGATTGACTTGAAAAGTGGTTATCACCAAATTAGGATGAGGGAAGGTGATGAGTGGAAAACGGCTTTTAAAACCAAGTACGGGTTATATGAGTGGATGGTCATGCCTTTTGGCTTAACTAACGCTCCTAGTACCTTTATGAGGTTGACGAATCATGTCTTGCGTGCCTACATAGGGAAATTTGTTGTGGTTTATTTTGATGATATTTTTGTGTATAGCAAAGATTTAGAAGAGCATGTTGAGCATTTAAGACTTGTACTGATAACACTTAGGGATGAACATTTATATGCTAATCTTAAGAAATGTGATTTTTGTACAAGCAAACTTGTTTTTATTGGTTTTGTGGTAAGTTCACAGGGGATACAAGTGGATGAGGACAAGGTAAGTGCTATTCGAGATTGGCCAACGCCTGCTAATGTTAGTCAAGTTTGAAGCTTTCATGGCCTTGCAAGCTTCTATAGGAGGTTTGTAAAAGATTTTAGCACACTGGCGGCACCGATGACGGCGGTGATTAAGAATCACGTTCCATTCCATTGGGGCGAGGAGCAAGAGAAGTCTTTTAATATTATTAAACAAAAATTTATAAATGCGCCTTTACTTGTTTTGCCTGATTTTTCTAATACTTTTGAAATTGAATGTGATGCTTCAGGTGTAGGAGATATTGGTGGTGTTTTGATGCAAGGAGGACGGCCGGTGGCATACTTTAGTGAGAAGCTCAATGGAGCAGCACTGAACTATCCAACGTATGACAAGGAGTTGTACGCGCTTGTGAGGACTTTGGAGGTGTGGCAACACTATTTGAGGCCTATAGAGTTTGTGATTCATACGGATCATGAGTCTCTTAAGCACCTTAAGGGCAGCAGAAGTTGAACAAGCGGCATGCCAAGTGGGTTGCATTCATAGGTACATTTCCCTACATCATCAAGTACAAACAAGGTAAGAAAAATGTAGTGGCTGACGCACTATCACGAAGGTATTGTTAGAGTAGATGCCCTGCAAGCCAACGGTTGGCTAGGGAATTTATTGACTCAAGTGAAATAAACAATCTTTATTTTAATATAATTTAACTTTTAATGGTTTCGTAATACTTTATCTGTATACCCATGCAAGCAGCATAGATAAAGTCCTTGATTATGCTTTAATACAAATGAATCGTAATTCGATGTTGAAACTCATTTGTAAACACTGCATATTCTCAATTCGTTCCTAGTCGATTCAGCCGCCTAAAACATGGATAAAGGTCGCTTGAGCTCGAGACTAGCATCTGTGATGTTGTGTACTGCGTTTCTTGGTAAGGGCATAGAGATGTCCAAACATACAGATGGGTAGTCATATGATGATTATACCGAACAACCCTCCCTCGGACTTTCCAAGTGGTTATCATTTTTCGAGAGGATAAGTCCGTGGTTATGATTGTACACCATTAGTCCTTATGACCCGGGACAACACTGAGGCTCTATATGCTAGGGCTGTGCTTTGACTCGTTTACCGGCTCCAGGAGAGTCATCAGGTGGCGAGGTTGGGTATAGTTGCGACACATATAGGAGCCAGTGCATTGTAGTCGGGGATTCACCGCTCACCTGCGGGTGTGGATATCCTATGTGATCTTATGTAATAATAGTGCATGGAATCTCTGGCCAGAGTATGAGATGTACATTGGAGAAGGAGTTCTCCGAATAGTACATGCGATGCCACTATTAAAGTTATCACATAGTTATCGAATTAATATGCAACCCTCGATGAACCAATGGTTGCAGATTCGATCGGGATATATGAGATGAAGGGACCGTACTGTACGTTAATCATAATCGACTGGTTCTTGCAGGCACTATCAGTGACACCTAGGGGATCATGGGGCGATGCTACTAGACGCTCTTACCATGATCTGATGAGTGCAATCAGAAATTAGTTCTGACATTCTTGATCAAAGTGTTGATGAAAAGAATGGGGCTAACTAGGGTAAGCCCGAATAAAGGATTATGTCCTGAATCACAAAGAGTTGTGAACTCACGGCTAGCTGTATCCCTGAACCATTGAGGGTCACACAAGCACTGGATCGTTTGTTCCCGTTGAGAGAATAAATTCAAGGAGTTGAATTTATAATATAGTAAATTCAAGGAGTTGAATTTATGATAACAAAATTTTGAGAAAATAAATTCAAGGAGTTGAATTTATGATATAGTAAATTGAAGAAGTTGAATTTATGAAATTTGGAGAAAATAAATTCAAGTAGTTGAATTTATGAAATTTGATAATTTAATTTATTAAACTCAAAAGTTGGGTTTATTAAATATTAAATTTTGGAGGTGATAAAATTCAAGGAGTTGAATTTATAATTTAAATATTAAATTCAAATGTTAAATTTATAATGTATTTAATTTATTAAGCTCAAAGGTTGAGTTTATTAATTAATAAATTAAATATGATGGATAATATGTTTAATGGGCTTGTAGGGGTACAAGTCCAACATATTAAAATAATTAAATTTTTAATAGGCTTTGATTAAATTAATTAAACTAGTTGGACTAGCCCAATTAATTAAATCAAGTTTATTAAGGTTAATTATGTAATTAGTTTATATTTTATTTATAAATAAAGGTTGTGTTAGAGTAGGTGCCCGTCGAGCCAAGTGTTGGCCGAGTATTCACAATGAAACTCTATGTATAAGCAGTCTTTATTTTAATAATATTTGAAATTATTACTTTGGCAAATCTTTATCTGTATACCCATGCTAGCTGCATAGATAAAGCCCTTGAATATACAAATAGTAGAAAGAATATGAGATGCTCATATGATGAGTATCATGAAACTCATATTTGTAATACTGTATATTCTAAACGGTTCCTAGTCGATTCAGCCGCCACTAAGAAGGATATAGGCCGCTCGAGTTAGAGACTAGTATCTGCGATGTGAGTACCATGTTTCATTGGTAGGGGACATTGTGATGTCCGAACATGCAGATAGGTGCTCCTGGTAGAGTGCACTGAACAACCCTCCATAAAAGGACTTTCCAAGTGGTTCTCACTTATCGAGTGGAAAAGTCCTGGTTTATGGTTGTACAGAATTAGTCCTTATGACCCGGAACAACATTGAGACTCTATGTGCTAGAATTACACTTTGACTTGTTTACCGACTCTCATGGGGTCATCAGGTGGCAAGGTTGGGTGTTATGTCGAAACACATAGGAGTCGATGCATTGTAGTCGGGGATTCACCGCTTACCTTCGGGTATGGATATCCTATGTGTTATCATGTGTATGTAGATCGAAATCTCTGGCTAGAGTATGGTTGTAATTATGAAAGGGGTTTCATAGATTACACCATCGATGCAACTACAACATGACACATAGTATCGATTCATTGACAACTCTCGATAAACCAATGGTTGTCGAATCGATCGGGATATATGAGTTGAAGGGACCGTACTGTACGCTAACCATAATTGAATGGTTCTTGCAGGCACTATCATTTGATACCTAGGGAATCATGTAAGCGATGCTGCTAGGCGTTTAACATGATTGGTTGGGTACTATCAGACTTGAGTTCTGACGTTCTTATTATCAAGGTGTTGATAAATAAGAATGGAGCAATTGGGGTATGCTCATATAAGGACATGTTTAGTCCGAATCACATAGAGATGTGAACCCACGGCTAGTTGTATCAATGAACCATTGAGGGCCACACAAGTACTAGCTTTCTAGATCCCGTTGAGAAGTAAAAATAGTTCAATGTGTTGAACGGCTTATAAAGGAGTTTATGAGCGTAAGGAAAATTAGAAGTATGACTTCTATAAAGGAGAAAATAGTTCAATGTGTTGAACGACTTATAAATGAGTTTATAAGTGTAAAGAAAAAACAGAAGTATGACTTCTATGAGAGAAATGTAAATTTTTAATTTATGGAAGTGTTCCTAAATTAAAATTTGGCCAAGTGAATAATGTATTTGAAAATTGTGATTTTCATAAACATTATTATGGACTAAATTAAATTAATTCAAGTGTTGAATTAATTAGACACTAGTGGACCTAGTAGAGTCCAAATAATTAAATTAATTCAAGTGTTGGATTAATTAAATAATATTGAGTCTTGTAGAGCTCAATTAAAATAATTATTTAAACTAGTGGGACTTGAGTAAATTCAAGTAATGTTTAATTAGTCTCAAATGTGTTTGAGATAATTAAATTTAGTCCAAAGTTTTTAATTTGATTAAAAACTATATTATATGCATGCATGGGAGGTGAAGGGTTGGAGATTACTTTTTATTTAAATAATGCAAGGCATGCACCTTTTGCTTTTAACTTTTCTCAACCCCAAGACAACTCATCCTCCCTCATTCTTGCACCTCCATGGCCGAAACTTCTCTCATTATTCTCTCCATTTTTCCTTCCTTTTGTGTTCTTCAATTTGTTGGAGAAAACACTATCTTCTCTTTGAAAAATTCTCACATTTTTCTAGTGCAAAATGTGAGGGGATCTACCTAGTTGGTGGTGGGCTTGATTGGAAGAAAGGAGTCCAAAAGAAAGGTGGAGCTTGTAGATTGTCTACCTTCAAGAGCTAAGGTGTTTACACCTTAGTTGGAGCCATAAAATCAATCCTTGTGATTGATAGGTAATTTTCTCAACACCCTATGCTTGAAAGTTGAGATTTTTGTATATGTTTGCACAACTAGTACATGGTGTTCAATTTTAAAAAAAAAAAAAAAAAAAAAAAATTTTATACCAAAATTTCGGTTTTCATGTTTTGAAAACACTTTTGTGCTTCCGTTGCGATTTTGAACACCGTATATCGATCCCTTTCAGGTTGATAGGTCAACCCTAGCCCACCACAATAAAATCTCACGTGAACCTCCATCTCAAAATGAAGAAAATCGGCCACCACAATTTAAAAAGAAATTTTTGAGCCGCCTCTCAATTATTTTTTTCTCTCCTATGAAAAACTTCTTTTAATTCTCTAGTGCGAATTAGAAGAGGAACAAATCATCTAGTCGTGGACCTGATTAGAAGAAAGGGGTCTCTTGAATAAAGTTCGTAGGGATTCATCAAGAGCTAGATCTGTAATACCGGATCAGTTGGTGCCACGTGATTTATTCACAAAAGGTATAAATTTCTAAACATCCTATAAATGTTTTGAAAACCATACGAGTGTCCAAAAGTTATTTTGTTTTTCAAAATAAAATAAAAATTTTAAACTTCCGCTGCGTTTGGGCGTGTAGAAAACCCGGATCCAACAGTGGTATCAGAGCCAGGTTTTCTGAATCGTATGGTTTTAAATCATATTGAATAATTTATTCTAACCACACAAGAAAATTTTTCAGAAAAAATGATGCACCATAAAATTTTATTTTTTCTAGATTTTCGAAAAAAAAAAAAAAAAAAAAATTTAATCTGCCCGGAACTGTTCCGGGCAGTCGGTGCGCGCACAGCGCGCTCGCAGGCGCCGGACGATTGCGCGCAGCGCGCTAGCGCAGGCGCCGGACGCCTGCGCGCACCGCGCTAGCGCAGGCGTCGGACGCCTGCGCGCGCGTCGGCGCGCCTGTGCGCGTTCTGCGCGCACAGGGCAGTCGCCGCTGCCCGAAACGTTCGGGCAGTGGGGCGGGCAGCGCGTGCGGCTGCCCGAGAGTGTCTCGGGAACCGCGCTGAATAATGGTCTTGAATTGTTTGGGCCTAGGGTGCGATTTTCTGATTTTTCAAATTTAGGGCAAAATTGATATTTTTGAAAATTGGTTCAATTTTTATTTTGGAAAATTAATTTTTGAAAAATTAATAATTTTCTTGTGAAATAAATAATTAGAATATGATTTTAATTATTTATGGTAAAAATGAGTTTTTACAAGAAATCATTTATTATTGATTTAATTGGAAATTAAATAGATGAGTTTAGTTAATTTATTAAATTCTTTAATAATTGTGGTGGTTAGTAATATAATTATTAGATATATGATTTATCAATTAATTAAATTGTTTAATTAAATTGATGTTAATATTTGATATTAAATGCATGAAGGATGATCGAAAGCCTTGACCAATGTGTTAGGTGTATGTTAGGATATTTTACTGTTTTATTCGTTTTTTTTAATATTTGATATTATTAAAGTG
The DNA here is from genome assembly GCF_022965805.1 of Primulina eburnea. Lineage (NCBI taxonomy): Eukaryota > Viridiplantae > Streptophyta > Magnoliopsida > Lamiales > Gesneriaceae > Primulina > Primulina eburnea. The sequence goes on along the minus strand of NC_133104.1, from coordinate 20,549,616 downwards.
GGCCTGGTTTATGGCCCGTTCCTACCCCATGAGATGTATCCCTTATGTGCCATGGCTATTTAAATGTAATATTAGAAATAGTGGGAGATCAAGACTGGAAGATGGTGGGCCCGATGATCAAGACGAAGACATGTAAAATATTGGAAGCTCTTGTAATAGTTGCATTTGCATCCCTGCATTCACCTAGGTTTGACCTGGATCCATGTATGGCTCACATGGATCTAATAGTGTTGGCGATCGATCATCCTTATTTATTGTTGAATGTCATATTATGATATATATGCGATATATAGTAGTATGCATGTATGTATATTATTATATAATATAGTTGCATGAATCCGGCAAACATACAAACTCGTGGCACGCGATTTTTAAATTAAAATGATGAGACACTTTTAAAATTAAAATCCCTCATTTTGAATAAGATTCAAAATTTATATCAAACCGAAAAAGTAAAAATTAAAGGAGTTTAATTTTTCCTTGCCTTCCATCAACCGTGGTTGCATGTTGATCGCTCCCCGCAGACAGTGTCTGGCTCATATTATTGGGGAGGCCTGTACACCGGAAAGCTGTGACTTCCACCGGACATATGATATGAATTGAGTGGAACTCCCATGACTTCGGCTCATATTATTGGGGGAACTCATGGCGACCGTCTACTACAATTCAATATTGATGGGTTGGTTTGACACGCGAAAATAAACGACGTCATATTATTGAGTCCTTATTAAACGTGAGGCAAAACACGCGGAGGTTGCATATGGATGCAATTGGACTCTACCTTTTAGAAATTATAATTGGCTGATATTATTCGGGATTATAATTGGCTAATTGGACTCTACGTGCCCACTAAGGAAATACGATTTCCCTTTTTCATCAGAGGGTGGTGAAAATGTCAAAATAGTGGGAGGGAGATTTATAAAATAAAATCCATATTTTATATCTTAAAATTATTTTAAAATAATCAGCAACCATTATTCTGTTTCCGTATCAGTACATTTTCGATTTCGTCACGTAATCAATTTTTATTATTAACAAGCTAATCGAATCTAATTTTCAAGACTGGTTGGGAAAATTGTTCTGAATTCAGAGAAAATAGCATACACACTAATGTCAGTCTTGTTGAACTGACAAAGCATGCAAGATGGTAGGACCATAGTATGCAAACTAAAGTGTAACATGCTCGCTTCTATGTCAAATGAACTGTAGGGACAGTTTGAGGAAATGTTGAATGCTGCTGACATTCAAATACACATATGCAAGAGTTGCATGGTGCGTGAAACTCGTACGGTGATGCACACCACTTTTAAAAGCTCGTGACTACGCAAATGCAAGATGGGGCTTTGGCCCATGAGCGTGGTGTATATATGACTGGGCTTATTGAGAAAGTGGTGGGCTTGGAATATGTGATTTCTAACGAGTTACTAGATAACATCAATTTGTTGTTTCTCTCTTCCTCATTTGACGGGGTTATGGTGAACTTCAATTTGAATAAGATAGATGATAGTCTTGAAGAGCTAGTCAATACGCTTATAACTTATGAGATCATCATTTTCTTATGGGCCTCTCGTCAGACGAAAAATGGCCCACAAAGTAAGGGAAAGAAATGTTCTGCCCCTCACAAGAAAAACAAACCCAATAAGAGGCAAACTCTGAACGACACTTAAAGGGCCAACAAAGCCTGATAAGTCAGAACATATTTATTTCACTGCAAGAAGTCCGGACATAAGAAATTATATGCGCCAGAAATGTTCTGGAAATAATAAGTGAATGTCCAAGTACACACTATTTCAACAACAAAAGAAAGTTAGATGATCCAAATCTCACACAAATATGGCACGCTAGACTAGGTCATATTTTCCAAAGAAGGATGCACAAATTAGTGGGAGAAGGCATGTTTGACTCGTCAGACACAAATTCTCTACCTGCTTGCAAATCTTGTCTAAAAGGAAAAATGACTAAGACTCCATTCGATGGAAACGTGGAACGTGCACATGGTCTACTGGATTTGATCCACACAGACGTTTGTGGCCCGCTAAGTGTTAGCACAAAATATGGGCAATCATACTTCATTATCCTTACTGATGACCATTTGAGGTATGGGTATGTTTATTTGATGAAACACAAATCTGAAGCATTTGAAAAGTTCAAAGAGTTCAGATCTGAAGTATAAAATCAGCTGGAAAGAAGTATTAAGGCATTTCGATCTGATCGAAGTGGAGAATACTTGAGTGCTGATTTTTTGGGATTATCTAAAAGAGAATGTGATTCTCACAATGGACTCCACCAGCAACACCACAATTGAATGGTGTTTCTGAACATTGTAAGCGAACCTTGTTGGACATGGTTCGATCAATGATGAGATTCACTGATTGCCTACATCGTTTTGGGGCTTTGCGCTTGAAACTGCGGCAATGTTGTTGAATAATGTTTATACTAAAGCAGTAGATAAAACACCATATGAGATATGGATGGGAAAAACTCCTAAATATTCTTATGAGAGAATATGGAGATGTCTTGCTTACGTGAAGCAGACAGTGAGAGACAAATTGGATAGTAGATCCACTTTATGCTACTTTGTATGATATCCATAGAATTCTGTTGGATATTATTTCTATCATCTCAATGAAGCAAAAGTGTTTGTTTTCAAGAAATGTCACCTTTATGAAAGGGAATTTCTATTAGATAGAAAAGGCAAGATGATAGAACTTGTAGAAATTCAAGATAGTCCCTCAACTATAGTAGTTGAACCTAATCTCCAACAACCAGTAGTTGAAGTACAAGCTCCTAGGAGGTCTGATAGTGTTATTAGACCACCTGCAAGATATATGCTTCTTCATGAACAAGGTCATGTTGAGTCTTGTGTTGGATGTGATCCAATGAATTTCAAAGAAGCAATATCTGATACTGATTCAACCAAATGGCTTGAAGCTATGCAGTCAGAAATGGATTCTATGTATTCAAACCAAGTCTAGACATTGATGGATCCACCTGAGAGAATCGTTCCCATAGGATGCAAATGGATCTACAAAAGAAAGCTTGGGGCGGATGGGAAGGTAGTGACCTTCAAAGCAAGACTGGTTGCAAAAGGTTATACTCAAAGACAAGGAGTTGACTATGAGTAAACTTCTTCACCAGTTGTTGTGTTTAAGTCCATTAGAATACTACTAGCCATAACATCATGGTATGACTATGAGATATGGCAAATAGATGTAAAGACTGCATTCCTCAATGGAGACATCAAAAAGAAATTTATATGTTTCAACCTGAGGGATACACATCAGTAGGAAGTGAGCATAAGGTATGCAAACTTCAGAGATCAACATATGGTCTCAAGCAGGAGTCAAGGAGTTGGAACCTCAGATTTGATAGCACTATCAAAGAGTTTGGTTTTGCTAAGAATCCTGAGGAACCATGTGTGTACAAGAAAGTTAGTGGGAGTGCAGTGACATTCCTAGTACTTTATGTTGATGATATCCTGCTCATTGGGAATGATGTAGGATTATTGCAATCAACTAAAGTATGGTTAGCCAGTAAATTCTCCATGAAGGACATGGGTGGAGCATCCTATATATTAGGAATACAAATCTATAGAGATAGATCAAAAGGGATGTTGGGGCTCACCCAAGCCACATATATCGATACCATTATAAAACGATTCTCTATGGAAGAGTCCAAGAGAGGATACTTACCAATGTGTCATGGTATTACTCTATCTAAAGCTATGTATCCCAATACTGATGAAGAGATAGAGATGATGACACGTATTCCATATGCGTCTGCCATTGGTAGTATCATGTATGGTATGATATCGACACGTCCTGATGTTGCTTACGCTCTGAGTGTTACAAGCAGATATCAGGCGAACCCTGGTCCAATGCATTGGAAGGCCGTGAAAGATATTCTTAAGTACTTGAGAAGCACTAAGAATTTGTTCATGGTTTATGGGGGTGGAGAATTGAAATTGGAAGGCTACATTGATTCTAGCTTCCAATGTGACGTAGATGATTCGAAATCGGTCTCTGGTTTTGTATTAATGCTAAATGGTGCGGCTGTCTCTTGGAAAAGTTCCAAGCGAGACACCGTTGCGGATTCCACCATTGAAGCTGAATACATTGTTGCATCTGATGCAGCCAAAGAGGCGGTTTGGATGAGGAATTTCGTCCAAGTGTTGGACGTTATTCCTAATGGAGTTGATCCAGTCCCGTCGTACTGCGACAACACTGGTGCCATTGCGCAAGCAAAGGAACCAAGGTCTCATCAGCGATCCAAACATGTATTGAGGAAATTCCATATCATACGGGAGATTGTGGGAAGAGGAGACATCAGTCGAAAGAGTCCCCTCTGCAGATAATGTTGCTGATCCACTTACATAGCCCTTGCCAGGACCATTGTTTCAGAAGCATCGCAAAACAATGGGATTAAAGTTAAGGGTAGTTGGCTCTAGGGCAAGTAGCAGATTGTTAGAGTAGATACCCTGCAAGCCAACGGTTGGCTAGGGAATTTATTGACTCAAGTGAAATAAACAATCTTTATTTTAATATAATTTAACTTTTAATGGTTTCGTAATACTTTATCTGTATACCCATGCAAGCAGCATAGATAAAGTCCTTGATTATGCTTTAATACAAATGAATCGTAATTCGATGTTGAAACTCATTTGTAAACACTGCATATTCTAAATTCGTTCCTAGTCGATTCAGCCGCCTAAAACATGGATAAAGGTCGCTTGAGCTCGAGACTAGCATCTGTGATGTTGTGTACTGCGTTTCTTGGTAAGGGCATAGAGATGTCCAAACATACAGATGGGTAGTCATATGATGATTATACCGAACAACCCTCCCTCGGACTTTCCAAGTGGTTATCATTCATCGAGAGGATAAGTCCGTGGTTATGATTGTACACCATTAGTCCTTACGACCCGGGACAACACTGAGGCTCTATATGCTAGGGTTGTGCTTTGACTCGTTTACCGGCTCCAGGAGAGTCATCAGGTGGCGAGGTTGGGTATAGTTGCGACACATATAGGAGCCAGTGCATTGTAGTCGGGGATTCACCGCTCACCTGCGGGTGTGGATATCCTATGTGATCTTATGTAATAATAGTGCATGGAATCTCTGGCCAGAGTATGAGATGTACATTGGAGAAGGAGTTCTCCGAATAGTACATGCGATGCCACTATTAAAGTTATCACATAGTTATCGAATTAATATGCAACCCTCGATGAACCAATGGTTGCAGATTCGATCGGGATATATGAGATGAAGGGACCGTACTGTACGTTAATCATAATCGACTAGTTCTTGCAGGCACTGTAATGCCCAGAAATGTTAAAAATGTGAAGGGTACAATATTGGAACAGATTCAGTGGCGCCCGAGCGGTAGAAAAAGCCCGCCCGAGCGCCATTGTCCAACAAAATTATGTTTTGGGCAGAAGCTTCCGCGCCCTGAGCGGTACATTTTGACCGCCCGAGCGCCAAAGTATCATTCGAAAAGTGTTGGACAGAAACTGCCGTGCCCGAGCGGTACATTCTTACCGCCCGAGCGCCGCCTGAAATGTGTTAATGTTTTAAGAAGACACGTATGAAATTTCATGCAATATATATGAGTTGAGCTGTCTTCATTTCTCTTCATTCTTCATCAGCAGAACCAAGAACAAGCTTTCCCTCAAGCTTTTCATATTAGAATTGGTATTGTGAAAGATTTATACCTCCAAATTTAAATCCAAGCATAGATTTGAACTCCTATCTTTGAAGATTACAAGAAGATGTAAGTTTCAGTTATTTTCAGCATGTTTCGATATTTGTGTGTTGGAAGAATTCAGATTTGAGTTATAATATGTGTTCTTGATATTATGAGCATTGTAGAAACGTTACCGGATTGATTTTCAGATACCGTATGACGTTGTTTCGAAATTTCAGCATGTATTATGAGAGATTATGCAGATTTTCAGTGTTGAAATGATTGTGCTATTGATGTTGAATTGACTGAGGTTAATCGATTATTGTTATGTTGAGATTGAGTTATCGGTATCGCGAGACTACGTCGTTACGTCGTTGAATTACATTGAAAGCGATTACAGAATTGTACATGGAGATGTATATTGATAGAGTGCACATTTATTATGCTATTTCAGATTTGTATTGACTACTTGGTATTCGAGACTTCGACTACGACACCGACTATTCGACAAGAAAGGTATAATTCATGTGGTCACGGGATTGCACAACTCGATTCAGATTTGATACGAGTTTCCCTAAATCACATACTAGATTGTTATTAAATTTCATTATGTAATGTTTTGTTTATTGATTTATAGTCGAGTCCTGAGATAGGAGATATTGGCAGACTGGCCAAAAAACTAGACGTTTCGGTGTATCGACGCATAGGAGTAGATTTGCTCTATGTGTAGACCCTCGATACAGAGCTGACCGAAGTCTAGGAATAAGACGTACCGTCGCCCCGATTGGTTGAGTAGGTGACAGACCGTCTTATTCACACCGGGATCCCTAGATTAGAAATGAGTCGAGTCAAGATTTAAATGTTGAATACAGATTTGTATTCTTCTACATGTTTAGATTTTATTCATGTTACTTGATATATGCTATGCTTTTGTACATGATTATGACATTGCATGCATCCATGTTTTATACTGGGATATGTTCTCACCGGAGTTATCCGGCTGTTGTCGTGTCTGTATGTGTGCATGGCAACAGGTGGGGCAGGATCAGGGTCACGACGAGGAAGAGAGAGTTGATAGCGTGGTGATGCCGGGTGTAGCAGCAGATTACTAGTAGTTTTTGTCTAGATCTGAACTACTTGTATTTGAGATTCGAACATTAGTTGTATCGTTGTGCTAGACAGACTTGTATGTATCTGATTTTGTTTAATTATTATAAATATATGTCATGCTTTTATTATACATTTGAATTAATGTTAAAAGCAAATTTTTGACCCACATTTTCGAACAAAGATCCAATTAAATCCCAAAAGAATTGAGTTAGAGCCCGGGTCCTCACAACAGGTGGTATCAGAGCTGTAGGTTCTGTAGACTGAGATAGAATAGAATGAGCGGGGTAGATCGAGTCATCTTCCTTGCTTTTGAGATGCTAGCATGGTTTATTGCTTTCCCTATTATATGTTGTGTTGTATTATCTGAATTGATTTACAGCATTTCAAGCCTGAATCAGAACCGATTCTCGATCAGAGTCTATGATCAGAGGAGGGCTGAGACAGATGATTTTGGTTGTGTACTAATCAGTTTGACAATCAGATTTATGCCGCCTAGACGAGTGCCACAGCCAGAGCAGGGTAGCACATCCGGTGCACAGATGGACGTCACCGCTACGCCGATGGAGACCTTATTGAAGAGATTTCAGTCTTTCCATCCGCCTACCCTGAAGGGCACAGAGAGTGCAGTAGAGTGCGAGAGTTGGCTTGATGATATCGAGATGTTGTTTGAGTCTTTGGCCTATACTGATGAGCGACGTGTGAAGCTGATAGGGCATCAGATGCAAGAGGTTGCAAAGAGCTGGTGGTTGACTACGAAGAGAGCCTTGGAGCACCGAGGCATTGACATCACGTGGAAAGTCTTCAAAGATGAGTTCTATCAGCGCTTCTTCCCCGTCTCCTACCGAAAAGATAAAGGAGCTGAATTTGCGAATCTGAGGCAGGGACAGTGGAACATCGAGGAGTATGTTGCTAAATTTTCTGCACTGCTACGATTTGCACCGCATGTGGCCGAAAACGACGAGGCAGTGGCCGATCAGTTCATCAACGGATTGAATCCCGATGTCTTTACCCTGGTGAACACGGCCCGGCCTAGTACTTTTTCAGAGGCACTGAACCGAGCGAAGGGAGCCGAGGCTGGCTTGATCAGGCAGCGAGGGGCTTCCTACGGTGTTCAGAGGCAGAGACCGCCACAGCCTACTACCGTACAGTTTCCACCACCTCCTTCTCGTTTTGATAGTGGATCTAGTGGTAGTGGCAAGAACGAATATTTGAAGGCTAAAGGCAAACAGTTTAAGAAATCTGGGAGTAGTTCATCGAGTTCGAGTGGATATCGACAGAGAGGTCAGGGTTCAGATTACAGTGGCGTGTATTGTAGCTCGTGTGGAGGACGACATGCGACGGAGCAGTGTCAAGGAGTTATGGGACGCTGCAATATCTGTAGGCAACAGGGACACTTCGCTAGAGCTTGTCCCCAGAGAGGTGCACAACGATTCCAGAGCACAGGATCATCAGCACCAGCGCCACAGATGGAGAGACAGGCATCTTCTGTACACTCCTTTCAGCCACCCTCCACACAGACTCAGCAGAGACCAGGAGGTAGTCCGACGGTGAGTCAGCCTCCCCGACAGCAGGCACGTGTTTTTGCCCAGACAGAGGAGCAGGCGCAGGAGGCGCCAGACGACGTCATTGCAGGTAACTGTTTTCTTTGCGGTTATCCTGCATATGTGTTGATAGACACATGGGCATCTCATACATTCATATCTGAACATTTTGCATTGAGACATTCATTGCCTGTTGAGTCTTTATCGACAGTAGTGTCTATAGCTTCTCCGTTGGGAAGTGGTTTGATATCTGTGACTACTGTTAGACACTGTATGCTTTAGTTTGAGGGGCATGAGATTGATCTTGATTGTGTAGTACTTGGTTTAGCTGATTTTGATTGTATAGTTGGTATAGACATGTTGACAAAGTACAGGGCCACTGTAGACTGTTTCCACAAGATTGTCAGATTCAGACCCGAGATGACAGATGAGTGGAAATTCTACGGCAAGGGTTCCAGATCTCGGATTCCCTTAGTATCTGCTCTGACTATGAGTAGATTGCTTCAGAGAGGAGCAGAGGGCTTTCTCGTATATTCAGTAGATTTACTGAAGTCGAGCCCAGCATTGGCAGATCTGCCAGTGGTTTGCGAGTTTGCAGATGTGTTCCCAGACGAGATTCCGGGGTTGCCTCCAGTTCGAGAGGTTGATTTCAGCATTGATCTTGTACCAGGCAGTGTTCCTATCTTGAGAGCTCCATATAGGATGGCACCGATAGAGCTGAAAGAGTTGAAAGCACAGTTGGAAGATCTTCTGTCCAAGGGATATATCAGACCCAGTGTATCTCCTTGGGGTGCTCCGGTGCTTTTTGTTCGAAAGAAAGATGGTTCGATGCGATTGTGTATTGATTATAGGCAGTTGAACAAGGCAACAGTGAAGAACAAGTATCCTTTGCCGCGCATCGACGACTTATTTGATCAGCTACAGAGATCTTCTGTATACTCGAAGATCGATTTGAGATCAGGGTATCATCAGCTCCGAGTTAGAGATGTTGATATACCGAAGACTGCATTCCGAACCAGGTATGGACATTACGAGTTTGTTGTTATGCCTTTCGGTTTGACGAATGCACCTGCGGTGTTTATGAGTTTGATGAACCGCATTTTTCAGAGATATTTAGATGATTTTGTGATTGTGTTTATTGACGACATTTTGGTGTATTCGAAGAGTCTGACTGAACATGCAGATCATCTGAGAATTGTACTAAAGACTTTGAGAAAAGAGCAGTTGTATGCCAAACTGTCCAAGTGTGAATTCTGGTTGCGACAGGTTGTCTTCTTGGGGCATATTATATCTGGAGAGGGTATTGCGGTAGATCCGAGCAAAGTGGAGGCTGTGGTCAGTTGGCCGAGACTGACTTCAGTGCCTGAGATACGCAGTTTCATGGGTCTAGCCGGGTACTATCGACGTTTTATTCGAGATTTCTCCAGTATAGCGAAGCCTATCACCCAGTTGACACAGAAGAACATGCCATTTGTGTGGTCGGAAGATTGTGAAGCCAGTTTTGTAGAGTTGAAGAAGAGGCTGACTAGTGCGCCTGTCTTGACGATTCCTACCGGTACAGGTGAGTTCGTTGTATATTGTGATGCATCTCACAGAGGGCTTGGATGTGTTCTTATGCAGCGAGGGCACGTGATAGCGTACGCCTCTAGACAGCTGAAGCCGCACGAGACTCGTTACCCGATTCATGATCTTGAATTGGCGGCGATTGTATTTGCACTCAAGATCTGGCGTCATTATCTATATGGCGAGAAATTTGAGATTTATTCTGATCATAAAAGCTTGAAGTACCTCTTTTCTCAGTCGGAGTTGAACATGAGGCAGCGACGATGGCTTGATCTGCTGAAAGATTTTGATTGCGAGATCAAGTACCATCCAGGGAAGTCGAATGCAGCGGCAGACGCCTTGAGTCGAAAGGTATGTGCTCTTTCCTTGTCGACTGTAGGTGTATCGAATTTAGTGGAAGATTGTTGCTTGTCTGGATTGATATTTGATACAGATAGTAGACCGTTGCGACTTGCTGCGATTCAGATTGAGCCAGATCTGATTTTGAGGATCAAAGAAGCGCAGAGGACTGATCCGAGTGTGCAGAAATCGATTGATATGGTCAGAGCTGGACATATCTCAGAATATCAGGTCAGAGATTCTGTTCTATATGTGAATAACCGCTTAGTGGTGCCAGAGATTTCAGATTTGAGACGACAGATCATGTCGGAGGCACACTGTAGTCGGTTAAGCATTCACCCTGGTGGCAGGAAGATGTACAATGATTTGAAGACACAATTCTGGTGGAAACAGATGAAGACAGACATTGCAGAATTCGTGTCTAAATGCCTGAATTGCTAGCAGGTGAAGGCAGAAAGAAAGAAGCCCGGAGGTTTACTTCAGAGTTTGTCTGTTCCTGAATGGAAATGGGACCACATTACCATGGACTTCGTGACGAAGTTACCTCGATCTTCACGGGGCTGTGACGCGATTTGGGTTGTGATAGACAGACTGACCAAATCAGCGTGCTTTATTCCGTACAAAATGACATATCGACACGATCAGATGGCGGAATTATATGTCAGAGAGGTCGTCAGGTTGCACGGTGTGCCGAAGTCGATCGTATCAGATCGTGATCCACGATTTACTTCTCACTTTTGGCACAGCTTGCAGCAGGCTTTGGGTACGACTTTACACCTGAGCACTGCTTATCATCCCCAGACAGACGGACAGTCAGAGCGGACTATCCAGACTTTAGAGGACATGCTGAGAGCTGTAGTACTAGACTTTGGTACCAGCTGGCAAGACTCATTGCCGTTGTGCGAATTTTCATACAATAACAGCTATCAGACGAGCATAGAGATGGCACCATTCGAAGCTTTATACGGAAAGAAATGCAGATCTCCGTTGTACTGGGATGATATATCTGAGGTGCCAGAGTTAGGGCCTGATATGATTCGTGAGATGACCGAGAAAGTGAAGATCATTCAGAAGCGAATGAAGACGGCACAGGATAGGCAAGCGAAGTACGCCAATGTCAGACGTAGACCGTTAGTGTTTGAGCAGGGAGACAGAGTATTCTTGAAGATTTCACCTTTCAGAGGCATTGTCAGATTTGGCAAGCGAGGAAAGTTGTCTCCTAGATACGTCGGTCCGTACGAGATGCTTGAGAAAATTGGCGATCGAGCTTATAGACTTGCTCTTCCTCCTTCATTATCTGGTATTCATGATGTATTTCATGTCTCGATGTTGCGTAGATATATGCCAGATAGTTCTCATGTCATTCAGCCTGACGAAGCCGAACTAGATCAGACTCTGAGCTATGTTGAAAGACCGATACAGATCCTTGATCGGAAAGAGAAACAACTTAGAACCAAGACCATTTCGCTTGTGAAGGTTCAATGGAGTCGACATGGCATCGAGGAAGCAACTTGGGAGACAGAGTCTGATATGAGACAGAGATATCCTGAGTTATTCACATGATGTAAGTATTTATTCAGCTTTTGTTTACACTGCTGTTTATATACGCCCTGAGTTGATGCTTGTAAGTTCGAGGACGAACTTATATCTAAGAGGGGGAGAAATGTAATGCCCGGAAATGTTAAAAATGTGAAGGGTACAATATTGGAACAGATTCAGTGGCGCCCGAGCGGTAGAAAAAGCCCGCCCGAGCGCCATTGTCCAACAAAATTATGTTTTGGGCAGAAGCTTCCGCGCCCGAGCGGTACATTTTGACCGCCCGAGCGCCAAAGTATCATTCGAAAAGTGTTGGACAGAAACTGCCGCGCCCGAGCGGTACATTCTTACCGTCCGAGCGCCGCCTGAAATGTGTTAATGTTTTAAGAAGACACGTATGAAATTTCATGCAATATATATGAGTTGAGCTGTCTTCATTTCTCTTCATTCTTCATCAGCAGAACCGAGAACAAGCTTTCCCTCAAGCTTTTCATATTAGAATTGGTATTGTGAAAGATTTATACCTCCAAATTTAAATCCAAGCATAGATTTGAACTCCTATCTTTGAAGATTACAAGAAGATGTAAGTTTCAGTTATTTTCAGCATGTTTCGATATTTGTATGTTGGAAGAATTCAGATTTGAGTTATAATATGTGTTCTTGATATTATGAGCATCGTAGAAACGTTACCGGATTGATTTTCAGATACCGTATGACGTTGTTTCGAAATTTCAGCATGTATTATGAGAGATTATGCAGATTTTCAGTGTTGAAATGATTGTGCTATTGATGTTGAATTGATTGAGGTTAATCGATTATTGTTATGTTGAGATTGAGTTATCGGTATCGCGAGACTACGCCGTTACGCCGTTTAATTACATTGAAAGCGATTACAGAATTGTACATGGAGATGTATATTGATAGAGTGCACATTTATTATGCTATTTCAGATTTGTATTGACTACTTGGTATTCGAGACTTCGACTACGACACCGACTATTCGACAAGAAAGGTATAATTCATGTGGTCACGGGATTGCACAACTCGATTCAGATTTGATACGAGTTTCCCTAAATCACATACTAGATTGTTATTACATTTCATTATGTAATGTTTTGTTTATTGATTTATAGTCGAGTCCTGAGATAGGAGATATTGGCAGACTGGCCAAAAAACTAGACGTTTCGGTGTATCGACGCATAGGAGTAGATTTGCTCTATGTGTAGACCCTCGATACAGAGCTGACCGAAGTCTAGGAATAAGACGTACCGTCGCCCCGATTGGTTGAGTAGGTGACAGACCGTCTTATTCACACCGGGATCCCTAGATTAGAAATGAGTCGAGTCAAGATTTAAATGTTGAATACAGATTTGTATTCTTCTACATGTTTAGATTTTATTCATGTTACTTGATATATGCTATGCTTTTGTACATGATTATGACATTGCATGCATCCATGTTTTATACTGGGATATGTTCTCACCGGAGTTATCCGGCTGTTGTCGTGTCTGTATGTGTGCATGGCAACAAGTGGGGCAGGATCAGGGTCACGACGAGGAAGAGAGAGTTGATAGCGTGGTGATGCAGGGTGTAGCAGCAGATTACTAGTAGTTTTTGTCTAGATCTGAACTACTTGTATTTGAGATTCGAACATTAGTTGTATCGTTGTGCTAGACAGACTTGTATGTATCTGATGTTGTTTAATTATTATAAATATATGTCATGCTTTTATTATACATTTGAATTAATGTTAAAAGCAAATTTTTGACCCACATTTTCGAACAAAGATCCAATTAAATCCCAAAAGAATTGAGTTAGAGCCCGGGTCCTCACAGGCACTATCAGTGACACCTAGGGGATCATGGGGCGATGATACTAGACGCTCTTACCATGATCCGATGAGTGCAATCAGAAATGAGTTCTGACATTCTTGATCAAAGTGTTGATGAAAAGAATGAGGCTAACTAGGGTAAGCCCGAATAAAGGATTATGTCCTGAATCACAAAGAGTTGTGAACTCACGGCTAGCTGTATCCCTGAACCATTGAGGGTCACACAAGCACTGGATCGTTTGTTCCCGTTGAGAGAATAAATTCAAGGAGTTGAATTTATAATATAGTAAATTCAAGGAGTTGAATTTATGATAACAAAATTTTGAGAAAATAAATTCAAGGAGTTGAATTTATGATATAGTAAATTCAAGAAGTTGAATTTATGAAATTTGGAGAAAATAAATTCAAGGAGTTGAATTTATGAAATTTGATAATTTAATTTATTAAACTCAAAAGTTGGGTTTATTAAATATTAAATTTTGGAGGTGATAAAATTCAAGGAGTTGAATTTATAATTTAAATATTAAATTCAAATGTTGAATTTATAATGTATTTAATTTATTAAGCTCAAAGGTTGAGTTTATTAATTAATAAATTAAATATGGTGGATAATATGTTTAATGGGCTTGTAGGGGTACAAGTCCAACATATTAAAATAATTAAAGTTTTAATAGGCTTTGATTAAATTAATTAAACTAGTTGGACTAGCCCAATTAATTAAATCAAGTTTATTAAGGTTAATTATGTAATTAGTTTATATTTTATTTATAAATAAAGGTTGATAGGTCAACCCTAGCCCACCACAATAAAATCTCACGTGAACCTCCATCTCAAAATGAAGAAAATCGGCCACCACAATTTAAAAAGAAATTTTTGAGCCGCCTCTCAATTATTTTTTTCTCTCCTACGAAAAACTTCTTTTAATTCTCTAGTGCGAATTAGAAGAGGAACAAATCATCTAGTCGTGGACCTGATTAGAAGAAAGGAGTCTCTTGAAGAAAGTTCGTAGGGATTCATCAAGAGCTAGATCCGTAATACCGGATCAGTTGGTGCCACGTGATTTATTCACAAAAGGTATAAATTTCTAAACATCCTATGAATGTTTTGAAAACCATACGAGTGTCCAAAAGTTATTTTGTTTTTCAAAATAAAATAAAAATTTTAAACTTCCGCTGCGTTTGGGCGTGTAGAAAACCCGGATCCAACAGGTATGTATTAGTCTCTACTTTGGAGTCTAAAGTTTTGGGGTTTGAGCATGTGAAGGAATTATATGTGCTAGATGAGGATTTTAAGAATGTATTTGAGACATGTATGCATGGTCCACATGACAAATTTTATTTGCATCATGGTTTCTTGTTTAAAGAAGATAGGTTGTGCGTCCCTAGATCATCCATTCGTGAATTACTTGTTAGGGAGGCACATGGGGGTGGCTTAATGGGGCATTTTGGTGTGGCTAAAACTTTAAGTGCATTGAATGAACATTTATATTGGCCACACATGAAACGTAACGTTGAGCGTGTTTGTGATGAGTGCATTAATTGTAGACAAGCTAAATCTAAAACACAACCACATGGCTTGTATACACCACTTCCCGTCCCTAGTGAACCTTGGGTTGATATTTCTATGGACTCTGTTTTGGGGTTGCCTAGAACAAAGAAGGGGAGGGATTCTATATTTGTTGTTGTGGATAGATTTTCTAAGATGGCTCATTTTATTGCTTGTCACAAAACTGATGATGCATCTCACATTGCAGATCTATTCTTTAAAGAAGTCGTTAGGTTGCATGGCATGCCTAGGACTATTGTTTCGGACCATGATGTTAAATTCTTGAGTTATTTTTGGAAAACATTATGGGCTAAACTTGGCACAAAATTGTTGTTTTCTACTACATGTCATCCTCAAACGGATGGGCAAACCGAAGTTGTCAATAGAACTTTAGGAACACTTTTGCGTGCTATTCTTAAAAAGAACTTAAAGAATTGGGAGGATTGTTTACCATTTGTTGAGTTTGCTAATAATCGTAGTGTGCATTCTACTACGAATTATTCACCATTTGAAATTGTATATGGTTTTAATCCTTTGACTCCGTTGGATTTGATGTCTTTACCTGTGAGTGAAAGGTTGAATATGGATGGCAAGAAGAAAGCTGAATTCTTTAGAAGTTTGCATGAGAAGGTCAAGGATAACATCGAGAAGAAGAATTTACTATACACGAAGCAAGCCAACAAGGGAAGGAAAAAGATGGTTTTTGAAAAGGGAGATTGGGTGTGGTTGCACTTAAGGAAGGAAAGATTTCCAGAGAAGCGACGTTCAAAGCTTTTACCTAGGGGTGATGGACCATTTCAAGTAATTGAAAGGATCAACGACAATGCATATAAACTTGATCTGCCAGGTGAGTACAATGTCAGTTCTACTTTTAATGTTAGTGATCTATCGTTGTTTGATGTAAGAGATGATCAAGGTTTGAGGACAAATCCTTTTCAAGAAGGGGAGAATGATGCAAACTTTGTTGATCAAGCACCAAAGAAAACATGGGAGTCGTTGGAGTTGCCCGAAGGACCTATAACAAGGGTAAGAAGCAAGAAGTTTAAAGATGCACTTCAAGGACTAATGATGAGCTATCAAGGAAGTCCTACAAGTTGGATGTCTAAATTAGAGGAGGTTGGGAATCATGGGAATAATATTGGAGGTCTTTGGAATGTTATTCAAGTGCAATTGCCGAAGGACCAGCGCACCCGTGCTAAAACAGAGAACGCACCCACGGTCCAATTGCCGAAGGTCTAGCGCACCCGCGCTCAAAACAGGGCCGCACCCGCGGTCCTGCTAAAATATATATATATATATTTAATTTTTTTTTACGAAACCACACCGCACTCGCGGTCCATCACAAGCGCACCCGCGGTGCTTTGGCGCATTTCCGTTTCAAAATTGTTCTCTACTTTTGTTAAACCTTTTCACACATCTTTTCTTGTATTTTTATGGTTATTTATGTCTTTTAAAGACTATGAACGAAATATTGAATGATATATCAAAGTTCTTGAGATTTCTCTCAATTTTCAAGGCTTGTGCTTTGTGTTTATCAAAATCAAACTTATCAAAGATTGCATCTTTGTGGCGTTTTTCGATTGTTCTTCGCACGGATTGTCAAAACAAGTTCTTTGAAGGTTCGTTTGAAATTAAATTGTTTTATCGTTGATATTTGTTGCTAAGTTATAATCGCTTAGAGGTGAATATCACAAAATCATTACTTGTTTCAAAAGATCGGGACAAAATAATCGTTCCTTGTTTGTTATTGAATTGAGGGTGCGATTTCTATATTCGTGCTTGCCTTTCATTCGTACGAGGATTCGTATCAATTGAACTCGGAGATAGTTGCATTGATGAATATGCAGCGACCTTACCATTTTGCTGATGCCTTGAGTAGAGCGAAAAAATTGGAGGCGAGTCTGATTAGAAAACTAGGAAGGTTGTGTGCGATGCAACCCCAGACACAGCAATCCCCTCATAGATTTGATCGCGGCAGCACGAGTGGAAAGCAAGATTGGTGAAAACTCGAAAGAAACAGTTTAAGAAGTTGGGGAGCGGACTGAGTGCTTCATCTAGCTCCAGTGGTTCTAGCCCGAGTTATACTGGAGTTTATTGCAGGAATTGCGGTGGGAGACATTCCACGGAGCAATTCCAGGGAGTGACTGGTAGGTTCAATATCTGTAAACAGCAAGGACATTTTGCTAAAGCTTGTCCACAGAGAGGTCCCCGCAGATTTCAGGGAGCAGAATCCTCTGGTGGGAGAGATCGAGGAACAGAACCAGGACACACTTGATGATACAGTGACATGTACTGATCTTTTATGATTATATAGCATATGTATTGATAAAGACTAATGCATTTGCTATGATTATCCTTGATTAAGTTGCATTGATATATGCTTTACTTGTTGGGTCTGCATTTACTGTAGTATTGATTCCTTACCTTTTGGGAAAAGAATTTGATATCAGTGATATTCTGTGATATATTGTATACTGCAGTAAGTTGAGAATGAGATTGAATTAGACTAGATTGTACTTGTATCGTCTCATGATGACTGCATGATGGATATTGATATATCGAACAAGTACGGAGCTATCTAAGATTCTTGCCAGGAGATGGTAAGATTCGAACCTGAAATGGCCAAGGAATGAATGATATACGGTAAGAGATTTAGATTTTAAATTCCTTGATAACCGTATTGGGTCCGATTCGATGATTATCGAAAGGAATGGAGTTATTCCTTTATGTTCGTTGATGACAGAAGTGGAGCCTATCAAGGATTGATTTACTAGTAGCAGGAAGTTTGCTATAGTCTTGCAGATGAGATTTCAGGTTTGTCCTGTATCAGGGAGAGTGATTTCAGCCTTGATTTGATTCCAGGTATTGGGTTCATTTTAGAATTTCTTATAGACTGATACTGATTGAATTGAGATATCAGTTGAAAGATTTATTGCCTGAAGAGTTAGAGTTACATCTGATTATATGTTTCTCTGTAAAGTACTTCAGTTCCGTTTATGGGTTGATAAATCCTACGCTCGGAAGTGTTCTGATGATTTTATGCTCGGTTTATCTATGACATTTTGATATTTTCCAAGCATATGATTGATTAAATTGAACAGTTGAAATGGTATTGAGTGTTCTGGGAACTGAGATTGTTGTATACAGAATTGTTCGGATATGAATCGGGATTGTAACAGATTGTATTCAGAGTTTGTGATATCTGAAGATAGTATACTGATTGATTGTAGCACAGTGAGACCGTGATCAGTGGCTGAGAACGACATTGAATATGGCAGAATTTTGGAAATGTCAGAAATTGCGTTCTATGCAGTTATTAGATCAGTATCGCGTATTGATATTTTGAATATGATCCGATATTATTATCATTCTAAGTCCGTGTTTGATACCGATTGTTATAAACCGTTGAGCTTATATACAGTTCAGTCGAGTCAGAACTGATTTTGAAGATTAAAGCAGTTCAGAAGTTTGATCAGACTGTTCAGAACTTGATTTTGATAGTCAGAACCGAATACCAGGTATGTATTTTTCTTTAATTTATATTATTAGATGATTTGTTTGTGTCAGATATTCGAATTTGAAATGACAGGTATTGTCAGATGCACACAGTAGTAGATTCAGCATTATTCTGGTAACAGGAAATGTGCGATAATTCGAATAGACAGTTTTGATATAAACAGATGAAATCAGTTATGTCAGAAACGGATGTTAGATTGTATTGAATGCCAAAGTTAATTATGTCAGACTGTGATTTTCGTTTGATTTTGTACTTTTGGCAGAATGTATATCATGAATTTTGATCTATGATCTATAAATTGACGGATGGTCGGAGCGAACTATCCTGATACTGGAGGATATCCAGGAACTGTAGTGCTGGATTTCATCACTAGTTGACATGAATGATTGTCATTTATGAAATTTCATACGACGATAGTTATCAAATGCGTATTGAAATAGCTGAAAGGGGATCGGTTACGGTGACCGGAAGCGCAACGGAAGTTTAAAATTTTTAATTTTTCATTAAAAATTCGGCCACCTCATGATAATGTGTAGCAAATACAATAAACACCAAAAATGACATTCATAGTGTGTTTAGAATTGTACCTATCAATCTTAAAAGATTGATGATGGCTCCAACTTAGTTGATATACAACTAAGCTCTTCAATGGCAAGACAATCTTCAAGCTTCCTTTGAGCCCACCTTGCGCAAATATTAAGCCCACCACCAACTAGCTAGAACCACTCTAATTTTGCACTAGAAAAATTAGAGCATTTTTCTTTGAGAAGTGTATTGTTTCCTCAACAATTGAAGAACAAAAATATTGGAGAGGATGAATAGTATTTTCGGCACTATTCATGCTAGGAGAGAAGGAGAGACATTTTTTTGGTTGTGGGAAAAGTTGGGAGAAAAAGTTGCATGCCTTTGCAATATTTTAATAAAAAGTATTCACAACCCTTCACCTCCCATGCATGCTTTGCATGTGGGCTTGTAACAATTTACAAGGGCCCATGGACTTTTATTTAAATTGTCTCAAACCCATTTGAGCCCAATTAGACTTTACTTGATTTTACTCAAGGCCACTAGTTAAATAATTATTTCCAATTGGGCTCTACAAGGCCCAATGTTATTTAATTAATTCAACACTTGAATTAATTTAATTATTTGGACTCTATTAGGCCCACTAGTGTTTAATTAATTCAACACTTGAATTAATTTAATTTAGTCCATAATAATGTTTATGAAAATCACAATTTTCAAATACATTATTCACTTGGCCAAATTTTAATTTAGGAACACTTCCATTAATTAAAATTTACATTTCTCTCATAGAAGTCATACTTCTATTTTTCTTTACACTTATAAACTCATATATAAGTCGTTCAACACATTGAACTATTTTCTCCTTTATAGAAGTCATACTTCTAATTCTTCCTTATGCTTATAAACTCCTTTATAAGCCGTTCAACACATTGAACTATTTTTACTTCTCAACGGGATCTAGAAAGCTAGTACTTGTGTGGCCCTCAATGGTTCATTGATACAACTAGCCGTGGGTTCACATCTCCATGTGATTCGGACTAAACATGTCCTTATATGAGCATACCCCAATTGCTCCATTCTTACTTATCAACTCCTTGATAATAAGAACGTCAGAACTCAAGTCTGATAGTACCCAACCAATCATGTTAAACGCCTAGCAGCATCGCTTACATGATTCCCTAGGTATCAAATGATAGTGCCTGCAAGAACCATTCAATTATGGTTAGCGTACAGTACGGTCCCTTCAACTCATATATCCTGATCGATTCGACAACCATTGGTCCATCGAGAGTTGTCAATGAATCGATACTATGTGTCATGTCGTAGTTGCATCAATGGTGTAATCTATGAAACCCCTTTCATAATTACAACCATACTCTGGCCAGATATTTCAACCTACATACACATGATAACACATAGGATATCCATACCCGAAGGTAAGCGGTGAATCCCCGACTACAATGCATCGACTCCTATATGTTTCGACATGACACCCAACCTTGCCACCTGATGACCCCATAAGAGTCGGTAAACAAGTCAAAGTGAAATGCTAGCACATAGAGTCTCAATGTTGTCCCGGGTCATAAGGACTAATGGTGTACAACCATAAACTAGGACGTTTCCACTCGATAAGTGAGAACCACTTGGAAAGTCCTTTAATGGAGGGTTGTTCAGTGCACTCTACCAGGAGCACCTATCTGCATGCTCGGACATCACAATGTCCCCTACCAATGAAACATGGTACTCACATCGCAGATACTAGTCTCTAACTCCAGCGGCCTATATCCTTCTTAGTGGCGGCTGAATCGACTAGGAACCGTTTAGAATATACAGTATTACAAATATGAGTTTCATGATACCCATCATATGAGCATCTCATATTCTTTCTACCATTTGTATATTCAAGGGCTTTATCTATGCAACTAGCATGGGTATACAGATAAAGATGTGCCAAAATAATAATATCAAATATTACTAAAATAAAGATTGCTTATACATAGAGTTTCACTGTGAACACTCGGCCAACACTTGGCTCGACGGGCACCTACTCTAACAATCTCCCACTTGCACTAGAGCCAACTACCCATATGCTTTAAACCCATTGATTCGCGATGCTTGTCGAATAAATGGTCCAGGTAAAGGCTTAGCTAGTGGAGCAACAACATTGTCTGCGGAGCCGACTGTGTCAATCGACACTTCTCCTTTTCCCACAATCTCTCCGAGGATGTGGTACTTTCTCAATACATGTTTGGACTTCTGATGAGACCTTGGCTCCTTTGCTTGAGCTAAAGCTCCCGTGTTGTCACACAACACCGGGATAGGAGCAACTGCATTAGGAATGACGTCTAACTCTTAGACGAAATTCCTTATCCAAACAGCCTCCCTTGTTGCATCTGATGCAGCAATGTATTCGGCCTCTGTGCTGGAATCCGCAGTATTGTCTTGCTTGGAACTCTTCCAAGAGACAGCAGCACCATTGAGCATGAATACAAATCCAGAGGTTGACTTCGAGTCATCGATATCGCTTTGGAAGCTAGAGTCGGTATAGCCTTCCAATTTCAGTTCTCCACCCCATAGACCAAGAACAATTTATTGGTCCTTCTCAACTACTTGAGGATGTCTTTCACAGCTTTCAAATGTGGAAGACCGGGGTTCGATTGATATCTACTCACTACACTTAGTGTGAAAGCCACGTCAGGACGTGTAGATATCATCCCATACATGATGTTACCAATTGCCGAAGCATACGGAATGTGTGTCATCGCCACTATCTCTGCATCAGTCTTGGGAGACAGACTTGGATAGGGACACACCATGACACATTGGTAGATGTCCTCTCATGGACTCACCCATCGAGAACCGCTTCACGATGGTATCAATGTATGTGGACTGGGTGAGATCAAGCAATCTTTTCGATCTATCTCTATAGATCTGTATCACAATACAAAAGATGCTTCACCCAAGTCCTGCATCGAGAACTTACTCGCTAACCATATATTAGTTGATTGCAACATTCCTACATCATTCCCAATGAGTAGAATGTCATCAACATAAAGCACCAGGAATGTCACAACACTCCCACTGACCTTCTTATACACACAGGGTTCCTCAGGATTCTTAGTAAATCAACTCTTTGATTGTACTATCGAATCTGAGGTTCCAACTCCTAGATGCCTGCTTTAGACCATAAATAGATCTTTGAAGTTTGCATACCATATGCTCACTTTCGATAGATGTAAACCCTCCAGGTTTGAGACATGTAAATCTCTTCCTTAATATCCCCATTAAGAAAGGTTGTCTTGACATCCATCTGCCATATCTCATAGTCATACCATGCAGCTATGGCTAGCAAAATCCTTATGCACTTGAACATTGCAACTGGTGAAAAGGTTTCCTCAAAGTCAACTCCTTGTCTTTGAGTATATCCTTTTGCCACCAATCGCGCCTTGAAGGTCAATACCTTCCCATCCGCCCCAAGTCCCTATGGGAACCGTTCCCTCAGGTGGATCTATAAGATCCCACACTTGGTTCGAATGCATGGAATTCATCTCAGATTCCATAGCTTCAAGTCATTTGGATGAATCGGCATCAGATAACGCTTCCTTGAAGGTCCACGGATCACATCCATGGTTAGGCTAATCATGGCCCTCTTCAAGAAGCTGACCATACCTCATAGGTGGTCTCGAGACTTTCTCGGATCTTTTAGGAGCTTGTATCTCCTCACTTGGCTCTTCGGGTGTGGGTTCTATAATTGTGGGTGTCTCTCGAACCTCTTCGAGTTCTATCATCTTCCATTTTCTATCCAATAGAAATTCATTTTCCAAAAAGGTTGCATTCCTAGAAACAAGCACCTTTGTTTCTTGAGGATGATAGAAGTAGTATCCAACCGAATTCATTGGATATTCCACAAAGTAACATAAAATGGATCAACTATCCAATTTATCTCCCACTATCTGCTTCATAAGCAGGGCACTCCCATATTCTAAGATAAGAATATTTGGGAGGCTTACCCATCCATATCTCATATGGTGTCTGCCTTTGAATGGACATTTAGTGGAATATCTTTCAATTTTAAGTTATAGAGATCGTTTTCAAGTTCACCAGTACCAATTAAACATTCATTCATGTAAATGTTGCAAACTCCTTTGCAAAATAAACAAGAATATCCATTTTTATCACCATAGAAATGGAAACAATGTTTTTTCACTAAAAAGGTACAAACAAAACATCTCTTACAAATTAACTTAAAATCATTGTTCAACAATAAGTAAACATTTCTTAAGGTCTTGGCAGCAACTCTTGCTCCATTGCCTATCCTCAAGAAGGTCTCACCTTCCCATCACCTGCAACACATTACAGAGATGTGATCCACATCCGGTATCTAATACCCAAGAAGTAGAGTTAATTGAAATGTTTACTTCAATTTAGAACATACCGTTTCCAGAACTCTTCTGGGCAAGATATTCCTTGCAATTTCGCCTCCAATGTCCAGGCTTCTTGCAGTGATGACATTCATCAGCAGTCTTGTCAGCCTTAACTGGTGTGGCTGCCACAACGGGATTCGGAGAATGCCTCATCAAGGGCACGTTCTTCTTGGGACGTTGGAAAGAACACTTCTTTCCCTTCCCATGTGGATCAATCTTCGTACCAGATGAAGAACCCACATAAAGAACCAACTTCTCTTTCTTGATGGTTGATTCAAACGTAACAAGCATATTCCCCAACTCCTCAAGGGTCGGCTCCATCTTGTTCATGTTGAAGTTCACCACAAAAGGATCAAATGAGCTAGGCAATGATAACAGCAACACGTCGGTGGTCAACTCCGAAGGCAAGATCATATCCATGCCAACGAGCTTATACACGAGCCCAATCAACTTCAGGCCATGCTCATGGACCGAGGCCCCATCTCGCATGCGCATAGTGATCAGCTCCTTGACGGTAGCATGCCTAAGAGGCCGAGTCTCCTCACCAAAGAGCTCTTTGAGGTGCTTATGAATGTCAGCAGCATTCTTTGCATCCTCAAAACGCCTCTGCAGCTCATCATTCATAGAAGTCAGCATATAACACCTGGCTATCAAGTCATGGTCACACCATTCCTTGTAAGCCTGCAATTCCTCAGGATTGCAGTCAGTCGGAGCCTCAACAGGGGGCAACTCAGTCAGTGTATATGCTACCCTTTCCGAATTCAAGACGATTTTTAGGTTTTTTAGCCAAGTGAGGTAATTAGGTACAGTTAATATGTGTTTGTCGAGAATTACGGATATCGGATTGCGAATCGAAGACATTGTCAATTTGTACTGAAAAGTAAAAACAGATAAATGTTGGTGACTATTTTAAAATATTTAGTAAGATATGAAGTTTGGACTTTTACTTCATAAATATTTGCTCCCACTGTTTTGACATCTTTCACTACCCTCTAGTGAAAACGGGAAACTCCTTTCCTTAGTAGGTACGTAAAGGTCCAATTAGCGAATTATGATCCCGAATAATATCAGCCAATCACAATTCCTAAAAGGTAGTTTTCAATTGCATCACAATGCAACCCTCTACGTAAACTTTTGTCTCACGTTTGATTAGGACCCAATAATATGACGTCGTTCATCTTCACGTGTCAAGCCTTACCCATCGATGTTGAACCTTAATGGACGGTCGCCATGAGTTCCCTCAATAATATGAGCCGAAATCATGGGAGTTCCACGTAGTTCACATCACTATGTCAATGGATGTCACAGCTTTCCGGCACCCAGGGCCCCCTCAATAATATGAGCCGAGCCCCGAGTACGGGTAGCGTTCATCATGCATCCATTGTCGATGGAAGACAAGGAAATTATAAACAGATTTACGATTCCCCTTTTCGGACTTGATATTAATTTTGAATCTTATTCAAAATGAGGGTTTTTTAATTTTGAAAGGTCTCATCATTAATTTTATTTTAAAAGCTCGCCATGTTTGATCGTATGTTTGCCGGATTCATGCAACTTTGTTATTATAATAATAATAACGCACATACTCATTATTTATAACATATCATGCATATATTATAAATAGAAAAACAAGACAAGGATGATCAATTGCCCCAATACTAATGGTCCGTGTGAGCTAAACACGGGCCTAGGTCCAATCCTAGGGTAAATGCAAGGGATGCAATGCAACTATATTATTACATTAGCATCCAATATTACATGTCTTCGATCTTCATAATCACCAAGGCCACCATCTTCCAATCTTGATCTTACACTATTCTAATATTTACAATTAAATATCCATGGCACATAGGGATACATCTCATGGGGGTGGGAACGGGCCATAAACCAAGCCCACTTTAAATTGATAATTATTACAATCATACAACACAAATATCCTAGCATACACCTAGCAAATTGGGTTTGGGCTTTTGATCATCCTTCATGCATAATATCACATATCATACACCATCAACTAATTATCACAATAATTAATTGATCCAATATTATATATCTTGATCCAATCACTAACCGCCACGATTATAAACTAAATTAACAAAGTATACAAACACCTTTGTCTACTTTCAAATTAATTTATTTATAACCGAATTTCTTGTAAATCACCATTTACTATAAATAATTAAAGTCCAACTTAAATTATTTATTTCATGAGAAAATATTTGCAACTTTTGTAATTTTAAACTTAAGGGCCCAAAAACTTATTTTTCACTAAAAACATTTTGGCCCATTTAAAATTACAAACATGTTAGCCATCCAATGGCCCAACAACTCAAGGCCCATGACACTTTGATATTCCAAAACACTTTTGTAAACCCTAGCCGTCATCGCCGTCGCCGGAGCTCCGTCGCCGGATTCCGGCCAACTTGGCAAAAAAATTTTTTTTTTTTAATTTTCGAAAGGGGCTGTTCGGGCAGCCCCTCGGGCTGCCCTAGCTGCCCGAAACGGGCAGCCCGAGCTGCCCGACACGGGCAGCAACTTGCTGCCCGAATTTTTCCCCAAAAACGACCCTCGATTTGTTGCAAAAATACACTCATGCGGTTAGAAATCGATCTCAACATAATATATATTGTATTTGCTACACAAAAACGTAACCATAGCTCGGATACCACTTGAAAGGGGATCGGTTACGGTGACCGGAAGCGCAACGGAAGTTTAAAATTTTTAATTTTTCATTAAAAATTCGGCCACCTCATGATAATGTGTAGCAAATACAATAAACACCAAAAATGACATTCATAGTGTGTTTAGAATTGTACCTATCAATCTTAAAAGATTGATGATGGCTCCAACTTAGTTGATATACAACTAAGCTCTTCAATGGCAAGACAATCTTCAAGCTTCCTTTGAGCCCACCTTGCTCAAATATTAAGCCCACCACCGACTAGCTAGAACCACTCTAATTTTGCACTAGAAAAATTAGAGCATTTTTCTTTGAGAAGTGTATTGTTTCCTCAACAATTGAAGAACAAAAATATTGGAGAGGATGAATAGTATTTTCGGCACTATTCATGCTAGGAGAGAAGGAGAGACATTTTTTTTGGTTGTGGGAAAAGTTGGGAGAAAAAGTTGCATGCCTTTGCAATATTTTAAAAAAAGTATTTACAACCCTTCACCTCCCATGCATGCTTTGCATGTGGGCTTGTAACAATTTACAAGGGCCCATGGACTTTTATTTAAATTGTCTCAAACCCATTTGAGCCCAATTAGACTTTACTTGATTTTACTCAAGCCCACTAGTTAAATAATTATTTCCAATTGGGCTCTACAAGGCCCAATGTTATTTAATTAATCCAACACTTGAATTAATTTAATTTAGTCTATAATAATGTTTATAATTAATTTAATTATTTGGACTCTACTAGGCCCACTAGTGTTTAATTAATTCAACACTTGAATTAATTTAATTTAGTCCATAATAATGTTTATGAAAATCACAATTTTCAAATACATTATTCACTTGGCCAAATTTTAATTTAGGAACACTTCCATTAATTAAAATTTACATTTCTCTCATAGAAGTCATACTTCTATTTTTCTTTACACTTATAAACTCATTTATAAGTCGTTCAACACATTGAACTATTTTCTCCTTTATAGAAGTCATACTTCTAATTCTTCCTTATGCTTATAAACTCCTTTATAAGCCGTTCAACACATTGAACTATTTTTACTTCTCAACGGGATCTAGAAAGCTAGTACTTGTGTGGCCCTCAGTGGTTCATTGATACAACTAGCCGTGGGTTCACATCTCCATGTGATTCGGACTAAACATGTCCTTATATGAGCATACCCCAATTGCTCCATTCTTACTTATCAACTCCTTGATAATAAGAACGTCAGAACTCAAGTCTGATAATACCCAACCAATCATGTTAAACGCCTAGCAGCATCGCTTACATGATTCCCTAGGTATCAAATTATAGTGCCTGCAAGAACCATTCAATTATGGTTAGCGTACAGTACGGTCCCTTCAACTCATATATCCTGATCGATTCGACAACCATTGGTCCATCGAGAGTTGTCAATGAATCGATACTATGTGTCATGTCGTAGTTGCATCAATGGTGTAATCTATGAAACCCCTTTCATAATTACAACCATACTCTGACCAGATATTTCAACCTACATACACATGATAACACATAGGATATCCATACCCGAAGGTAAGCGGTGAATCCCCGACTACAATGCATCGACTCCTATATGTTTCGACATGACACCCAACCTTGCCACCTGATGACCCCATAAGAGTCGGTAAACAAGTCAAAGTGAAATGCTAGCACATAGAGTCTCAATGTTGTCCCGGGTCATAAGGACTAATGGTGTACAACCATAAACTAGGACGTTTCCACTCGGTAAGTGAGAACCACTTGGAAAGTCCTTTACTGGAGGGTTGTTCAGTGCACTCTACCAGGAGCACCTATCTGCATGCTCGGACATCACAATGTCCCCTACCAATGAAACATGGTACTCACATCGCAGATACTAGTCTCTAACTCCAGCGGCCTATATCATTCTTAGTGGCGGCTGAATCGACTAGGAACCGTTTAGAATATACAGTATTACAAATATGAGTTTCATGATACCCATCATATGAGCATCTCATATTCTTTCTACCATTTGTATATTCAAGGGCTTTATCTATGCAACTAGCATGGGTATACAGATAAAGATGTGCCAAAATAATAATATCGAATATTACTAAAATAAAGATTGCTTATACATAGAGTTTCACTGTGAACACTCGGCCAACACTTGGCTCGACGGGCACCTACTCTAACAATAGCATCATTCGAGATCTTGTATGATAATCTCTGCCAATTTCCTTTATTTGGAAATTATATCTCGATGATAGTTAAGATTGAATCTGATAGGATCAGAGATTTAATATACGGCTCAGAATATACAGACTAAATAAGTCAATGTCGGACGATGACTATTGGTATTTGAGGCCGAAGATTGAATATAATCTTGAATAGGATTAACAGTTTGATAGGAAATAATAATCTTAACGTGGATTACTAGATTTTGGAGCAAATGATGAGATTACCTTATCATTAGTATCGACTGGTATATACGGATGTTGTATAACCAGTGCTTTGCGATTGTTTCTATCAGAAATTATTTCGAATAGTATTATGAGATTATACTTTTTGAATAATTACTATAGTTTGGAATCAGAGATTCGTGAAAGAAAGATATTTCCGGATGAAGAATATTCCGCTGTTGGAAGTACAGTACATTCATCAGGGCATCGAAGAGACTACCTGAAAGACAGAATCTGATATGAGATTGATTTCAGAATGGATTCATTGAGATGAGTTTTCTGATTAAACTCTATTATGCATTTCTTCTGGTATATTTGAATTGATTGCCTATGATTTCGGGGACGAAATCATATCTAAGGGGGGGAGAAATGTAATGCCCGAGATTTAATTACTGTAATCAGACGTTGATTAATTGACAGAATTGAGGTTATAGGAACTCAAATGACGAAGCCGGACGTTGGTTTATTTTAAGCCAAGATGTTGAACCAAACATCTCAAGATGTTAGGCCGAACATCTCGCGCCCGAGCGGTAGAAAAGAACCGTCCGAGCGCCAATTTTACTTCTTGGACAGAATGTTTGGCGCCCGAGCGGTAGAATATTACCGCCCGAGCGCCAGGAGATGTTCAGCCGAGTATCTCGACAGAAACTCCTGCGCCCGAGCGGTAAGGATCAACCGCCCGAGCGCCGCTGCAAAACATGAAAATGAGACACGTAGATTTACATGCAACAAGTGGATATATATATATATATATATATATAAATATATATATATATATATATATATATATATATATATATACATACAAACGCGTATTCAGCAAAGTAAAGGGGAAATCAAGGGAATCTTTGAAGAAAGTTCTCCGTGACATTTTAATCGTAATTTACGAGCGATCCGTCCGTCTGATTTCAAATCCGACTTCAGTACTGAGTTCCTATCGACGTAGGCTACAACTGGACGTGAATTTTGCTACATTCTGACATGTTTTTAAATTATGTTGTTGTCATAATTGAATATGAGTCATATATGATGTTCTTGACATAGTAGACATCGTATAATTGAAGTCAGATTAAAGAACAGACTGTTTATGTAATTGTTATGATTTTTGGAATCGATTTGACTGTGAATTCATATCAGATATGTATTGTTTTTGAGATTATGATTGGTATCGATATTGATTATGAGTTCTGGTATTATATCTGTGATGTTCGGACTGACGGGGTTATCGAGACTGTATTGTTATACCGTCGAAACATCAGTTAATTGATATTGATCAGATTCAGTAGTGATTTCGATTATATCATGATATCGTCGATATGGATTAGATTGTATCTCAATTGACATTGAACATATTATGTGTTTTGATTTGAGTATTGATCAGAACAGGTTCTGAATTGAGTTGTTTATTGATATTATATCTGTTCGGTATTGTTATTACCAGATTGGGAATGGACCGAGATAGAGTCGGGACTTCTTCTTCTTCTGAGCGAGAAGATAAAGGTATAAATTAATGTTGATTTGGGATTTCACAACTCGAGTGAGGTTTGGCTCGAGTTTCCCTAAATCACATACTTTATTTTATTGCATAGATAATTGCAATGAATGTATTGAAAATGCTTGTTTTCTTGATTTATAGATAGCAGGTATTAGTCGAATGATCTTGTGACAGAAGTGCCTGATAGTAGCGGGATCGCCACGGGCACATTGCACAATGTCACAGGATAGTGTAGAAATCTAGGGACGGAAGTGCCTGATAGTGGTCGGATCGCCACGGGCACATTGCACGATGTCTCAAGATAGGATCTTAGCGATAGAGCTACAGTCCATGACGGTTAGGTCAGGACCCCGGATGTTTGGTTATATCGAGTAAATAAAATTGGAATTTATTCTATTACGGAATTCGATATAGGAACACCATATATGGTTATATCGAGTAAATAGAATCATTGTTCCTTCTATTACGGAATTCGATATAGGAACACCAAATCTGGAAATCGGGATCCCTAGGCTAGGATTGAGTCTAGTCTAAAACGTAGAGTCACGAGTCTGAGTTACAGTTATATTGATTTATATTTATTGATGTTGATTTATGTTCCTGAATATGGTTCATGTCCCTTTATGTTCCTGATATTGGTACATGTTTATAATAGGAGTTATTCTTGATATTGATTATGTTCCTGATTAGGGTACATGTTTAGAACATGATTTAGTATGGTATTGATTCATGTTCTGATTTTAATACATGTTGGAATTGTTTGTTATATGCTTTTATATTGTTTATATGATTGCATGTAAACATGATTTATACTGGGAATGTAGTTCTCACCGGAGTTATCCGGCTGTTGTCTTGTTTGTATGTGTGCATGACAACATGTGGGATAGGATCAGGGTCAAGAAGAGAACGAGGCTGGACTAGATAGCGTGGAGATCCGGGCTTCAGAAGCAACTTAGGATTCAGTACTGATATGTAGTTGAACCTAGTTGAATTATTGTAGATCATACAATAATTGTATATTATGTTTAATATGTAATTTGAATGTAATTACATTACATTTCGGCTTGGTATTTAAAAAAAAAATTTAGACCCTGTTTATTATAATTGTTTGAAATATTCCTAAAGATGATTAAGGAATGAATTAGCATCCGGGTCCCCACAATGGATATCCTATGTGTATGTAGTATGAAATCTCTGATGAGAGTATGGTGGTAATTATGAAAGGGGTTTCATAGATTACATCATCGATGCAATTATAACATGACACATAGTATCGACATTGACAACTCTCAATATACCAATGGTTGTCGAATCGGTAGGAATATATGTGTTGAGGGGACCGTACTGTACGCTAACCATAATTGAATAGTTCTTGTAGGCACTATCATTTGATACCTAGGGAATCATGTAAGCGATGGTGCTAGGCGTTTAACATGATTGGTTGGGTACTATCAGACTTGAGTTTTGACGTTCTTGTTATCAAGGAGTCGATAAGTAAGAATGGAGCAATTGGGGTATGCTCGTATAAGGACATGTTTAGTCCGAATCACATGGAGATGTGAACCCACGGCTAGTTGTATCAATGAACCATTGAGAGTCACACAAGTGCTAACTTTCTAGATCCCGTTGAGAAGTAAAATAGTTCAATGTGTTGAACGGCTTATAAAAGAGTTTATAATCGTAAATAAAAATAGAAGTATGACTCTATAAGGAGAATGTAACTTTTAATTTGAGGAAGTGTTCCTAAATTAAAAGTTGGCTAAACGAGTAATGTATTTGAAAATTTTGATTTTCATATACATTATTATGGACTAAATTAAATTAATTCAAGTGTTGAATTAATTCAACAATAGTAGACCTAGTAGAGTCCAAATTATTTCAAGTGTTGGATTAATTAAACAACATTGGGCCTTGTAGAGCCCAATTAAAAATAATTATTAAACTAGTGGGCTTGAGTAAAATCAAATAATGTTTAATTGGGCTCAAATATGTTTGAGACATTTAAATTAAAGTCCATGAGCCTTGTAATTGTTACAAGCCCAAGTAAAAAGCATGCTAGGGAGGTGAAGGGTTGGAGAAAACTTTTGAGTTAATTGCATGGCATGCACATGCACCTTTTTGCTTCAACTTTTTGCACAACCAAGAAAAACTCTCTTCCCTCTATCCTAAACATAGCATGGACGAAATTTTACTCTAGATTCTCCACCATTTTTTCTTCTTCAATTGTTGATGAAAGCACACACTTCTCAAAGAAAAATGCTTTAATTTTTCTAGTGCAAAATTAGAGTGGATCTACCTTGTTAGTGGTGGGCCTAATTTGAAGAAAGGAGTCCGAAAGAAAGGTGAAACTTGTAGATTGTCTTCCTTCAAGATCTAAGTTGTTTACAATTAATTGGAGCCAAAATCAATCCTTGTGATTGATAGGTATATTTTCTAAACACCCTATGTATGACATATTGTGTTTTTGTATTTGCTACACATCCTAGTACATGAGGTGTTCGGTTTTCTTGCTAGAAAATAAATTTTGAACATCCGTTGCGCTTTAGAACACCTTAATCGATCCCCTTTCAAAGGGTGGGAGACTACTTTTTCAATAATCAAGGTTTGGCATGCTAAAAGTATTTTAGCTTTTTACACTACATAGACTAATCTCCCTCCCCTTCAATCTATCATGCAATGGTCGAAAATTGTTTCTCATTCTCTCCTAATTTTTGTTCTTCAATTGTTGAAAAAAAAAACTCTTACTTCTCAAAGAAAAAATCCTCCTATTTTTCTAGTGCAAAATATGAGGGGATCTTCCTAGTTGGTGGTGGGCTTGATTTTTGAACAAGGAGTGTTCAAAGGAAAGCTTGTAGATGTTCATCTTTTCAAGAGCCATGTTGTTTACAACTTGGTTGGAGCCATCATCAATTCATTGTGATTGATTGTTATATTTCTAAACACACTATGAATGTCATATTTTGTGTTTTTGTATTTGCTACACACCTAGTACATGTGGTGCTAGAATTTCTCTTGCAAAAATTCGAAATTTTGAGCTTCCGTTGCCTTTCGAGCACCTTAATCGATCCTCTTTCAAGTGCTATCATGAGCTAAGGATAATATTTTGTGTAGCATATACATAATATTATATTGAGGTCAATTTTTAACCGTATGAGAAAAATTTTCACATCAAATCGTGGCCTGTTTTGGGGACAACTTTGGGCAGCAAGTTGCTGCCCATTTCGGGCACCTCGGGCTGCCCGAGGGGCTGCCCATTTCGGGCAGCCCTTCGAACAGCCCCTATGTTTTAATAAAAAAAAATTTGTGCTGGTTGGCCGGAATCCGGCGACGGAGCTCCGGCGACGACGATGACGACTATGATTTCCAAAAGTGTTTTGGATTATCAAAGTGTAATGCCCGTGAATTTAATTATCGTAATCTGAAATGCTTTGGATATGATTACTGTAATCAGAGATTAATCCGGAATGATATATTTAATTAATCGAGTTGATTATAGACGGAACGGATCGGACCGGGAGAGTCGCGAAAAGAATTAAAATTATGTGTGCAAGAAAGGTCCCGCGCACATGCGCAGCATGTATTGGCGCACATGCGCGGAGATGGCAGAAGCAGCGGCGCATATGCGCGAAGAAGATGGCGCACATGCGCGGCAAGGCCAGAAGGGGTGGCGCATATGCGCGGAATTAATGGCGCATATGCGCGAGTAGCATTTTCGCCGAGACAGTAGGTCTCGCGCATATGCGCGAGTAGTGGCCGTGCATATGCGCGAGACGTGCTGCGTGAAGAAGTATGCCACGTTTTTCTACATGCATGGAGTATATATATACATATAACAAGCGTCTCTCATTCAGAATAGCAAAGGAAATCAACAAGTTTGGGGGAAAGCTTTGTTCTTTTTCTTCGAAATCGATTTGCGAGTAAACCGTCTATCTGAATTGAAATCCGACTTCGGTACTGTGTTCCTATTAACGCAGGATACGACTGGACGTAAGTTTCATTACGTTTAGACAAGATTTGAATTTATGATGTTGTTAGAATTGAATATGATTCAGATATGGTGTTTCTACTACCGTAGATATTGTAGAATCGAAGTCAGATTTAGAAATAGACTGGTTATGGCATTGTTATGAATTTTAGAGTTGATTTGATTGAGATTGCTATCAGAATTATGGTGTTATTCATTTTACAAGGTACAGATACTGAAGTTAAAGATGTACTGAGATTTATTAGGAATTCTGGTATTATAATTGTGATGTTAAGACTGACGGGGTTACAAGACTGTATTGTTATGCCGTCTAAACATCAGTGGGTACAGATTGATCAGATTCAGTATTGGCTTCTGTTATCTTGTGATATGGTTGATATGAATCAGATTGTAGTTTATTCAGATATTGACCAGACAGATTTTGAATTGGATTATACATTGATACAGTGTATTGGTTATTGTCATTTCAGATCAGATATGGACAAATTCGACTTCGAGACTTCGTCTTCATCAGACGGGGACGACAAAGGTATAATTCATGTGATATTCGGGAAGCATAACTCAAATTAGATTAATTTGAGTTTCCCAATAAAATCACATACTAGATTATTGTTTATATTGTTACCTGATTATGCTTTGATTATAGAATTGTATTCAAGCATGTAAAATAATTGTGATATTCAGTTATGAATATGATTATGCTTTGTGTACAGATTGTTATTCATTGCAGTTAAGATAGGAAAGTCTTGACAGTCATTGTCAGACTTCTAGACGTTCGGTGTATCGTACATAGGAGCAGACATTGTCCTATTGTAGCACCACGATACAGCAATGGCCGAAGTCTAGGAATAAGACGTACAGTTACCACGATCGGTTGAGTAGGTAACAGCCATTGACGTCTTATTCATTACGGGATCCCTAGAGTTATAGATCAAGTCAAGTCTAGACATGATTTGATTAGGACTTCATGCTTATATGGATGTGGCTCTTAGATCATGGAACCCATCGTTATTGCTTTCAGTTGGGCTAGCATGTTTTATGATTTAGATTGTTTATACGCATGTTTATCTGATTTGAGTTGCATGCTTAATTTCATAGATTATGAAATATATTGTGTTTACACATGATCGCATGTTTTATGAATTAGTTTGTTTATATACATGCTTACCATGTTTTATACTGGGATTTATTCTCACCGGAGTTATCCGGCTGTTGTTGTGTTTTGTATGTGTGCATGACAACAGGTGGGGCTGGATCAGGGTCGAGAAGATGACGAGAGAAGACGAGTTTAGCGTGGTGATTCCGGACTTACAGTAGATTGGATTTTACTACTAGAACTTTAGTAGTGAACCTTAGATTAGAAGGTTGTACATTATTGTATTTTAATACTGAATTTGTATTTTTATATACAGACATGTATAGTATTTAGAGTCCATTACCATTCGCAGTTATAATTTAAAAAGAAAAATTTTTAGACCCTGTTTTATCTTAATTGATAATTAAATCCCAAAAAGATGAGTAAGAAAATGATTAGCGTCCGGGTCCCCACAACAGGTGGTATCAGAGCGAAGATCCTTTAGAGATAGATCTTTAGATTGAGATAGTCAGAACTGATAGATCTTTTAGACTGACTTAGATTAAGATAGAAGAGAATGAGCGGGGTAGATGAATTTTCTTTCCTTGCATGTGTGTGCTAGCATGAGATTGATTTTAATGTTGACTGACATTGTGTGCTAGCATGAGACTATGTGTTACTGCTTAAAGACACATGTTTACCTGATTATATGATTTGAATTGGTATTATGTATTCTTGAATATGAATCAGATCGGATTCATGATCAGCAGTAAGATGATCATGATCAGAAAGGATTGGCACAACATTGTATTATTGGGTTATTAATTTTTGTGGTAATCAGATGTACCCCCCCGAAGGATTTTGGAAACAGGCAGTACTTCGTATGAGCAGCCATATATACCAGAACCGCAGATAGATGTGTCAGCAACTCCAATGGAAACCAAGTTGGCAGAATTTCAGTTATTTCAGCCGCCGATTCTGAGTGGTACAGAGACGCCTGAAACGTGTCAGCACTGGGTTGAGGACATAGAGATATTGTTCGATCTACTGGATTGTACAGATGACCAAAGAGTTAAATTGGTATTTCACCAATTACAAGAGGCTGCCAGAAGTTGGTGGATTACAATCAAAAGAGTATTAGCACTACGTGGTACTGTGATCACGTGGGAAGTCTTCAAGACTGAATTCTATCAAAGATTTTTCTCCGCCTCGTACCGAGAAGACAAGAAAGCAGAATTTGAGAATTTAAGTCAAGGTCAATTGAATATTGATGATTATGCTGCTAAATTTTCTACTCTGTTGCGTTTTGCTCCTCATATGGCTAGGAATGATGAAGCTGTAGTGAATCAATTCATTAGAGGATTGAATTCGGAGATAGTTGCATTCATGAATCTGCAGCGATCCTATCACTTTGCTGATGTCTTGAGTAAAGCAAAGAGAGCAGAAGAGAGTCTGATTCGACAATTAACGAGGTTGTGTGTGAAGCAACCCCAGACACCACAATCCCCTTCGAGATTTGAACGTGGCAGCACGAGTGGAAAGCAAGATTTGCTGAAAGCTCGGAAGAAACAGTTCAAGAAGTTAGGCAGTGGTTCCTCCAGTTCCAGTGGTTCCAGTCCGAGTTGTACTGGAGTCTATTGCGCTAGGTGTGGAGGGAGACATCCCACCGAACAATGCCAGGGAGTGACTGTTAGATGCAATATCTGCGGACAACATGGGCATTTTGCTAGAGTGTGTCCTCAGAAGGGTTCCCAAAGATTCTGGGGAGCAGGACCATCGGGTGGCAATGCGTGAAAAACAGACCCAGTAGTTACAACAGGTACCATTCTTTATGATTATATGGCATACGTATTGATATATACTAATACATTCGTTATGAGTATCTGTGAATGAGTAGTATGGAGATATGCTGTATCTGTTGGGTCTGTGTATACTGTAGTATTGATTCCGTGGCTGTTGAGGAATATGTTGATATCAGAGATTTCTGTGACATATTATATACTACAGTTAGATGAGAATGGGACTGGATTAGATTATGATGTACTTGTAATTGTCTGATTTGGATTGCATTATTGACATGTATATGCTAAACAAGTACCGAAATATTGTAGCATGTGTTCCAGAAATAGTAAGATTAAGACCAGATCTAGTTGATAAATGAGGATTTTCGATCTAGAAGTCCTTAGAAAATTTTAGGGTTTAGGACTCGATTATTACAGAAAGGAACAGATGGCATCCTTATGTATCCAGTAGATCCACTGAAATCGAGCCTAGAATTTGATAGGAATATAATAGTTAACTGGGGTTTGCTTAGATAAGATGTCAGATGGGTTCTCTATCAGAGAGAATTGAAAGAATTGACAGATTAAAGTATGGGCTAAAGAATCCAGTTGATTGTGTATTTCTCTTGAAGACATTTTAGTTCTGTTTCTAGATTGACAGATTATGTGTTCAAGGGTATTTTGAAGAATTATGCTTGTTATATCTATGATTCCGGGATATATCCACAGCATCTGATTGTTTATATTGAATATTTGAAGACTGGGTTAAATATTCCGAGAACTGTGATTATTGTATACAGGAATGGGTCAGGTATGGATCCGAATGCAGTTATTGATACAGGTGTATATTCAGACTATGCGGTATCAGGAATGTCAGAATTAGCAGAATGTCAGATATGTCAGAACTTTCTTATCTGATTTGGACAGATTATCTTATTCTGATTATCTTTTTCTTGTATTGATTTACATCTGCTGAGTATGGTTATTGTTCTAAATCAGTATTTGAGACATTTTATATTGGTTGGGAGTATATTCTATTTGCAGATGAGATATAGCAGTTGATCTGGGCAGTATGAAGATTTGGTCAGCCAGCCAGAATTTATTATGTTATGAGTTTCTTAAACTCACTAGATCAGCATAAGACATTTCTATTCTAAGTTTGAGTTGATGTTATTGTAAGTATTATTCAGTGTGTGATACTATGCAGTTCCAATTGTATCAGAGTTGTTTGTGGAAAATACAGTAGTCCCGAACGGTGATCAGAATTTTCAGACCTGTATTTTGTTGATCAGATCAATATAACATCGATATGATTTTGCGTTTTCTAAGGGTTTGGTTATTGTGTGATATCAGAATGTTGCAGAATTGTTTCCAGTTTTTGATATGGATAGTTAGAGCCGAATACCAGGTAGGTATTTCTTATTTATTTTATGTTATTAACTGATCTTTTACAGCATAGTTCGAATCTGAACTCTCAGGCAGTGTCAGAAATGCACAGTAAGGGATTCAGTTTCATTCAGATGGTTCAGAATATATGATATTCGAACAGATAGTGTTGGTATAGACAGATGAGATCAGTTGGGACAGCAATTTATGTTGAAAGGTTGGTAAAAATGGTACTGATATGTCTGGATCGCTAACAAAAGAAGCCAAAAACTAGGAATTAGAAGATTATTATCGACTGAGTATATTCCTGAATAGAAATGGGAGTAC
Source organism: Primulina eburnea (assembly GCF_022965805.1). Classification (NCBI taxonomy): domain Eukaryota; kingdom Viridiplantae; phylum Streptophyta; class Magnoliopsida; order Lamiales; family Gesneriaceae; genus Primulina; species Primulina eburnea. The sequence continues at coordinate 20,510,847 of NC_133104.1, read as the reverse complement.
AGTTCTATAGCTTTTGTAACGAAATTACCACCATTTTCTTCAGATTGGGATATGGTATGATCGTGATTGATAGATTGATCAATCTATATCTAGTAGTTGTAAAGATGATGTACAAATAGAACTAGATGACAGAGATCCCTGTCAAAGAAATAGTCAAATTGACTAGAATGATGATTTCGAATAGAGTATATCAGACTATGATTACGATTAAGTGTGTACTTGTGGTAGATTATATCATAAGCTCTCTCTGGCAGATTGTTCACAAATTGACAGGTAGTCGGAGTGTCTTGTTCAGATATTGAAAGATATGGGTAGAACTCTAGTGTTGAATGTTAGCACTAGTTATCAAGATAATTCAGAATGGATAGATGTAGGAAACCAATGTCGGATGATGACGATTGGTATTTGAAACCGAAGATGGAATAGGTCCTTGATTGGGATAAAAAGATGGATTAGCAACTACAGGTGGTATTGCTTTGTTATAGATTGCAATTGGCGTATATGGGTGTTGTATAGCCAGTAATATGGGATTGAGTTGGCTAGTGAAATAAGTTTGGATGTGAAACTCTGTCATACAGATTTTCGGATAGATGTGGTTTGATAATTGGTGAGTTCGAGGACGAACTCAGATTTAAGAGGGGGAGAAATGTAATGCCCGTGAATTTAATTATCGTAATCTGAAATGCTTTGGATATGATTACTGTAATCAGAGATTAATCCGGAATGATTTATTTAATTAATCGAGATGATTATAGACGGAACGGATCGGACCGGGAGAGTCGCGAAAAGAATTAAAATTATGTGTGCAAGAAAGGTCCCGCGCACATGCGCAGCATGTATTGGCGCACATGCGCGGAGATGGCAGAAGCAGCGGCGCATATGCGCGAAGAAGATGGCGCACATGCGCGGCAAGGCCAGAAGGGGTGGCGCATATGCGCGGAATTAATGGCGCATATGCGCGAGTAGCATTTTCGCCGAGACAGTAGGTCTCGCGCATATGCGCGAGTAGTGGCCGCGCATATGCGCGAGACGTGCTGCGTGAAGAAGTATGCCACGTTTTTCTACATGCATGGAGTATATATATATACATATAACAAGCGTCTCTCATTCAGAATAGCAAAGGAAATCGAAAAGTTTGGGGGAAAGCTTTGTTCTTTTTCTTCGAAATCGATTTGCGAGTAAACCGTCTATCTGAATTGAAATCCGACTTCGGTACTGTGTTCCTATTAACGCAGGATACGACTGGACGTAAGTTTCATTACGTTTAGACAAGATTTGAATTTATGATGTTGTTAGAATTGAACATGATTCAGATATGGTGTTTCTACTAACGTAGATATTGTAGAATCGAAGTCAGATTTAGAAATAGACTGGTTATGGCATTGTTATGAATTTTAGAGTTGATTTGATTGAGATTGCTATCAGAATTATGATGTTATTCATTTTACAAGGTACAGATACTGAAGTTATAGATGTACTGAGATTTATTAGGAATTCTGGTATTATAATTGTGATGTTAAGAATGACGGGGTTACAAGACTGTATTGTTATGCCGTGTAGTATCCCGATGCCTAATTTGAGTTAATTATTGGATTAATTATATTTCGGTGGGATCGGAAGGACCGAACAGAGTTCGGATCGTCCGAAGCGGGTTCGGATCGTCCGAAGAGGGTTCGAATCGTCCGAAGACAGGTGGCTGGACACGTGGAAGACATGCAGAGTTCGGATCGTCCGATCAGGGTTCGGATCGTCCGAAGACAGGTGTCTGGACACGTGGAAGACATACAGGGTTCGGATCGTCCGATAAGGGTTCGGAAGGTCCGAAGTGTACAGTGGATCGGATCGTCCGAAGTGGATCGGATCGTCCGATCGTTGTCTATAAATAGAGGCGCGAGGCTTCACTTTTTACTCGCCAATTCCGAGTGTTCCAGAGCGTTTTAGTCATTTCTGATGGGTTTCTAGTCTTTTCCCGAGGTTTAGGCACTAGCGGGGAGCTACTGGTTTTGTAGCGGAGCTGTGCTCTAGTTGGGAGCTAGCGGCATCAGTGGGCTGACTACGGACGCAGACTTGATTCTAGGACTGATTGCTAGGATCTACTGATTTGAGGTACGAAAGTAGTATCCGAGATAGCAGGATTGAGTATGCTTTACTATGTGTTGCATGTTTATATGTTGCATTATTATCTGTCTTATGATGCATGGTTTATTATGCGGCATTTGCATAATCATGTTGAGCCTGACTATTTTTGAGATAGCCTGTTGAGAGGGTGCTCAGCCCTCGTTTGTTGTGGATGGTTGGACCCCGTTGGCCGACGGTGGTCAGGTCACCGGTATATCCACAGGTTTATTTTGGTATGGGAGCCACCTCCTGGTGCGACGGCGCAGAGTGCTACATACCTTGACGTTATTTACCTGAGCAGTATTTCGATATACCCAGATCCTGGTATCCAGTACATTTTGCATACATGCATGTCATAGTCTTGTATACTCATGCTTTCGGTGCTGAGCGTTTTATGCTCACGTCCTCGGTTTATCTCTGTTTTGGACACCCTATTCGATGGGGCAGGTCTCAGGTTGGACGGTCCAGGAGGGAGTGGACAGGGAGCTGGCAGAGGTTGACCTATAGTTGTTGGTATTTATTCTTGGATTTTAGTTCGATCTGGTTGTTTAAGTATTTTGTGCTTACAGATTCGATTGGATTGTATTACTGTTTTTCCGCTGTTTACCTGATTCAGTTTAAATGTTAAATTTTGCATGCTTAATTTCTGATTAGTAGGTGATTCTGGAACGGGTCACTACATTTATGGTATCAGAGCATGCATTAAGATTTTGGGATTTAGAACTGTTCTTTTGGGTTTAATCTCTGGTAACTTTTGTAGCTAAGAGATGTCTGGTTTTGACGACGATGCTAGTAGTCATGGCAGCGTTGGACGCTGGGGAGACCGCGACGATCGGGAGCGTCGTCGAGAGCATCGAGAACATCGTCAACACCGTCGTGATGAGCCTCGGAGTTTTAGTATGCATCGGTTCTTGCAGATGGGGCTGAAACCTCTTTCAGGCGGTGAGACCCCGGATGTTGCGGAGAACTGGCTTGAGAGGATGGAGAGCTGCTTCAAGACTTTTTAGTGCTCGGCGGAGCAGCAGATTGATACCCTTGATTTCTTGCTGGAGGGTGGTGCGCGCAAGTGGTGGAGGTCTACCTCTGCACCGATAGTTCAGCGACAGGGTCGAGTTCTTTGGGCCGATTTCCGAGCCGCTTTCATGCTGCTTTACTTTCCGCCAGCTCTTCTGCAGACCAAGGCGATTGAGTTGATCAATCTGAAGCAGGGAAGTTTGTCTGTTGATGAGTATCAGCAGAAGTTCTTTGAGTTGCTTCCGTATGTTCCGCATGTCAGTGACAATGCTATAGCCAAGTATAACCATTTTCTTCAGGGCCTCAATCAGGAGATTTATGATCGGGTTGTTGTCTGCGATGATCCGACATCGTATGAGGGCCTTGTAAATCGTTGTCGCCAGGCTGAGGGCAGTTTGTTGAGAGGTCGAGCCATGCAGTCTGCTCGTCCTACTAGTTCTTTGGGTCCCCGCGCCCAAGCATTTAAGAAGGCTGGATCTACTTCTTCTTCCTCTGGATCTGGAGGAGTTCACCATTTTGGGAAGAAGAGGGGCCCGTGTCAGCACTGCGGGAAGGATCATCCGACGGAGCGTTGTCGCAAGGTTGCGGGTGCTTGTTACAAGTGCGGTGAGATGGGCCACATGAAGAGAGATTGTCCACAGACGGGCGGAGGATCAGGATCTGGTTCTCAGGCTTCAGTTCATCAGAGGCCACAGCAGGGACAGTCTACTCAGGGTTCTAACCTCCGACCGCGTACTCAAGGGCAGGTCTTTGCTCTTAACCAGGATCAGGCTGCTGAGGAGAACGAGAGAGTTATCGCAGGTTTATTTTTATTATGTGGATTACCTGCTTACGTTCTCATTGACACTGGTGCATCTCATTCATTCATATCTGCGAGATTTGCTAAGCGTCATAAGTTACCTTTCACTTCTTTGGACGTTATGGTATCTGTTTCCACGCCGATGGGTCATTCGGTGCTAGCTAAACGTCTAGTTTTAGGTTGTCCTCTAGAATTTTAGGGTAATGTTTTAACTGCTAATTTGATGATTCTTGCGATGGAGGATTTTGATTGCATTCTGGGAATAGATGTGCTGACTGTGTTTAGAGCTACTGTGGACTGTTATCAGAAGTTTGTGCAGTTTCGTCCAGTTGAGGGCGACAGTTGGTTTTTCTATGGAGAGGGAGCGCGACCCCCGATGCCTGTGGTTTCTGCTCTGAAAGCCTGTCGTGCTTTAGAGTCGGGCGGGGAAGGCTACCTTATTTATGCTATTGATTCGTCCGCAGATAGTGTCGGTATCAGTGACATTCCAGTGGTTTGCGATTTTCCGGATGTTTTTCCCGAGGAGATTCCTGGTTTTCCTCCCGTTCGGGAAGTGGATTTCGGCATTGATTTAGTGCCAGGCACGGCACCAATCTCTAGAGCTCCTTATCGTTTAGCTCCATCGGAGATGCAAGAATTGAAACAGCAGTTGCAGGATCTTCTTGACAAGGGGTATATTCGACCCAGTGTGTCCCCGTGGGGAGCACCAGTTCTTTTTGTCAAAAAGAAGGATGGTTCTATGCGGCTCTGCATAGATTATCGGCAGTTGAATCGTGCTACGATAAAGAATAAGTATCCGTTGCCGCGGATTGATGATTTATTTGATCAACTGCAAGGTACCTCTGTGTATTCCAAGATTGATTTAAGGTCTGGTTATCATCAGCTTCGAGTTCATCAGGGAGATATATCGAAGACTGCATTCAGGACCCGGTATGGGCATTATGAGTTTCTGGTTATGCCTTTTGGGGTGACGAATGCACCAGCAGTTTTTATGGATCTGATGAATCGGGTTTTTCGGGAATTCTTGGATAAGTTTGTTGTGGTGTTTATAGATGATATCTTAATCTATTCGCATGATCAGCAAGAACACGCACAACACTTAAGGATTATTTTACAGACACTTCGCGAGAATCAGCTTTATGCGAAGTTGAGTAAATGTGAGTTTTGGATTGACAGGGTTGTATTCCTTGGTCATGTCATTTCTAGCGAGGGAGTTTCAGTTGACCCAAGCAAGGTGGAAGCGGTATTGAACTGGTCGCGTCCGACGACAGTAGCCGAGATCCGCAGTTTTCTGGGATTGGCTGGGTATTATCGCCGTTTCATTGTCAACTTCTCTCAGATTGCTAAGTCACTCACTCAGCTCACTCGGAAAGATGTTTCATTTGAGTGGACATCAGAGTGCAAAGAGAGTTTCTTGGAACTTCGCAGACGTTTGACATCTGCGCCTGTTTTGGCTTTACCGTCTGGATCTGGTGGTTTCAGTGTTTACACCGATGCCTCTTTACAGGGACTAGGGTGTGTTCTGATGCAGAATGAGCATGTGATTGCTTATGCGTCGAGACAGTTAAAGCCTCATGAGGAAAACTATCCTGTTCATGATCTGGAATTAGCAGCGATCATTTTTGCTTTGAAAATCTGGCGCCATTATCTGTATGGTGAGCGATTTGAGATCTTCACTGATCATAAGAGTTTGAAGTATCTGTTCACTCAGGCTGAGTTGAACATGCGTCAGCGTCGTTGGATGGATCTACTCAAGGATTACGATTGTGAGATCAAGTATCATCCAGGATCTGCGAATCTCACGGCCGATGCTCTTAGTCGCAAGGTGAGATTATCTGCTCTTCAGACTTGTGCTGTATCTGGGATTATTCAGGATTTCTGTTCGATGGGATTCAATTGTAAGCATCGGAAGGGAACGGATAGTATCCGTATAGCTACTATTTTGTCTGAGCCAGTTTTGTATTCTCGGATTAGAGATGCTCAGATGTCTGATTCTAAGATTCAGAAATTAGCTCGGTTGGCTGATGGAGATAATACTTCTGGTTTCCACTATCAGTCCGAGGGTCTTTTGTGCTTATCTGGTCGTGTTGTTGTACCGGAAGATGACACTTTGAGGGAGGAGATTTTGTCCCAGGCTCATCGTAGCAAGTTGAGTGTTCATCCAGGGAGCAACAAGATGTATAAGGATTTGAGGACTCGATTTTGGTGGAAAGGTATGAAACGTAATGTTTATCAGTATGTCTCCAAGTGCCTTGTCTGTCAGCAGGTGAAGGCTGAGTATCGACGACCTGGAGGTTTATTGCAGAATCTTCCTATTCCGGAGTGGAAGTGGGAGCATATCACGATGGACTTCGTGACTCACTTGCCTATGTCTGTGGGGAATAGAGATGCTATCTGGGTGGTAGTGGATCGACTTACTAAGTCTGCCCATTTTCTTCCGTATAACAGAGATTTCACTTTCGATCGGATGGCACGGTTGTACATTCAGGAGATTGTACGGTTTCATGGTGTGCCCGTGAGTATCGTTAGTGACAGAGATCCTCGATTTACATCTAGATTTTGGGGCAGCTTTCAGCAAGCTTTGGGCACTACCTTGAGTTTGAGTACTGCATATCACCCAGAGACTGACGGTCAGTCAGAGATGACTATTCGTACTCTGGAGGATATGTTGAGATCTTGTGTGATGGATTTCGGGCCAGCTTGGCAGGATCATCTGCCGCTGATAGAGTTTGCATACAACAACAGTTTTCATAGGAGTATTGGTATGTCTCCGTTTGAAGCATTGTATGGTCGACATTGTCGTACTCCTCTGTTCTGGGAAGAAGTCGGAGAACGACAGGTCGAGGGTCCAGAATTGATTCAGCAGGCCATGGACAAAGTTCTTGTGATCAAACAGCGGATTAAGACTGCTCAGGATCGACAAGCGAGTTATGCGAACTCCAAGCGCAGACCTCTTCATTTTGATGCAGGCGAGAAAGTGTTTCTCAAGGTATCACCTTTTCGGAGAATTCTGAGATTTGGACTCAAGGGTAAGCCATCTCCGAGATTCATTGGTCCTTTTGAGATCTTAGAATGTGTGGGAGATTTGGCCTACAGATTAGCTTTGCCACCGTATCTGTCTAGTGTTCACAATGTGTTTCATGTGTCCTTGTTGAGACGATACGTAGCGGATGAGTCTCATGTTTTGCATCCGACAGAAGTTCAGCTGAATCCGGATTTGTCTTTTGTGGAAAGACCGGTTTCGATCTTAGACCGGAAGGATAAGGTACTGCGGAATAAGATTATTCCTCTTGTCTTAGTGCAGTGGCAGCGCCGAGGTACTGAAGAAGCTACTTGGGAACTAGAGAGTCGCATGCGGTCAGAGCATCCAGAGTTGTTCTAGTTGTAGTATTTTCAGTAATGATTGTAATTTCAGTTGTACTTTCAGTTGTAATTCATTCTTAAGTTGAATGTATTGTTGTTCAGAATTGTCATTCTTCAGACTCGATTTCGCGGACGAAATCCTTTTTAGGGGGGGAGAATGTAGTATCCCGATGCCTAATTTGAGATAATTATTGGATTAATTATATTTCGGTGGGATCGGAAGGACCGAACAGAGTTCGGATCGTCCGAAGCGGGTTCGGATCGTCCGAAGAGGGTTCGAATCGTCCGAAGACAGGTGGCTGGACACGTGGAAGACATGCTGTAGTGACCCGTTCCAGAATCACCTACTAATCAAGAACTAAGCATGCGATTAACTTAACTAAAAACAATCAGAAATAAAGGCGGAAAACTGTCACCAAAAGATAGTTATACAACCCAATCGAAAATCCAGGACAACTCAACTAAAATGAAAATATACGGTACAACCATATCGAATCAAAAAGATACCGATGAACTAAACCAACCAGCTACTCAACGTCCTCCTCCTCCTCCTCCTGAGCTGTCCAACCTGAGGCCTGCCCCGTGGGAATGGGTTGTCCAAGATAAACAAAACCGAGGACATGAGCGATAAGAACGCCCAGTACAAAAGCATGAGTATACAAACCTATATGAAATGCACATGCTATGATATGATACCAGGGTAGTCAAGAAACAAGAGTAACAAAGGATCTCAATATGCTCAGTCTAGAGGCGCCAAGTGGATAGTGCCGCGCGGTACTCCTCTAGGTCACTGCATCCACTACAAGAACAGACGTGGACCTAAAATGTCCCGGATCACCGAAGCCCTCCGGACCCGTCGGCCACTGTGTACTCTCGGTGTCCATGCGTCCACAACACAAGACAGGGCTGAGCGGCCCCACAAGATATAGCTTATCTCGAAAGAGATACAGCTCAACAGTAAAGGCTATCTCGAAGGAGATACGGCTCAACATGAAATGCAACATGCATTATACAGCGTGACATAATAGCATGCATCATATGACATATATCAATGCACCACATAATAATGCAACACATATAAGAATGTATACTCGACCAGGATATCTCAGATAGTACTTTCGTACCTCTATCACTGCAATCCTAATCCACTGGAAAACCAGACAAACAGGTCTATTCCAAGCCTATTCATCAAGTGAAAACCATCACTAAAACTTATCTACCAGACTTAACTAGATAATCCTGAAATAATAATGATACAATTCCAAACCTTCGTCCGTCGCTAGCCCGCTGATGCCGCTAGCTCCCAACTAGAGCACAGCTCCGCTACAAAGCCAGTAGCTCCCTGCTAGTGCCTGAACCTCGGGAAAGACTATAAACCTCTCAGAAACGACTAAAACGCTCTGGAACGCTCTGAAATGGCGAGTAAGAAATGAAGCCTCGCGCCTCTATTTATAGCCAATGTTCGGACGATCCGATCCACTTCGGAAGCTCCGATCCGGTACACTTCGGACGATCCGAACCCACTTCGGACGATCCGAACCTTGCATGCGTTCTACGTGTCCAGCCACCTGTCTCGGACGATCCGAACCCTTGCTCGGACGATCCGAATTCTGCATGTCTGCCACGGGTCCAGCCACCTGGCTCGGACGATCCGACATCTGGCTCGGACGATCCGAACCATGATCGGACGATCCGAACCCGGTTCGGTCCTTCCGATCCCACCGAAAAATAATTAATCCAATAATTAACTCAAATTAGGAATCGGGATACTACACATGCAGAGTTCGGATCGTCCGATCAGGGTTCGGATCGTCCGAAGACAGGTGTCTGGACACGTGGAAGACATGCAGGGTTCGGATCGTCCGATAAGGGTTCGGAAGGTCCGAAGTGTACAGTGGATCGGATCGTCCGAAGTGGATCGGATCGTCCGATCGTTGTCTATAAATAGAGGCGCGAGGCTTCACTTTTTACTCGCCAATTCCGAGTGTTCCAGAGCGTTTTAGTCGTTTCTGATGGGTTTCTAGTCTTTTCCCGAGGTTTAGGCACTAGCGGGGAGCTACTGGTTTTGTAGCGGAGCTGTGCTCTAGTTGGGAGCTAGCGGCATCAGTGGGCTGACTACGGACGCAGACTTGATTCTAGGACTGATTGCTAGGATCTACTGATTTGAGGTACGAAAGTACTATCCGAGATAGCAGGATTGAGTATGCTTTACTATGTATTGCATGTTTATATGTTGCATTATTATCTGTCATATGATGCATGGTTTATTATGCGGCATTTGCATAATCATGTTGAGCCTGACTATTTTTGAGATAGCCTGTTGAGAGGGTGCTCAGCCCTCGTTTGTTGTGGGTGGTTGGACCCCGTTGGCCGACGGTGGTCAGGTCACCGGTATATCCACAGGTTTATTTTGGTATGGGAGCCACCTCCTGGTGCGACGGCGCAGAGTGCTACATACCTTGACGTCATTTACCTGAGCAGTATTTCGATATACCCAGATCCTGGTATCCAGTACATTTTGCATACATGCATGTCATAGTCTTGTATACTCATGCTTTCGGTGCTGAGCGTTTTATGCTCACGTCCTCGGTTTATCTCTGTTTTGGACACCCTATTCGATGGGGCAGGTCTCAGGTTGGACGGTCCAGGAGGGAGTGGACAGGGAGCTGGCAGAGGTTGACCTATAGTTGTTGGTATTTATTCTTGGATTTTAGTTCGATCTGGTTGTTTAAGTATTTTGTGCTTAAAGATTCGATTGGATTGTATTACTGTTTTTCCGCTGTTTACCTGATTCAGTTTAAATGTTAAATTTTGCATGCTTAAGTTCTGATTAGTAGGTGATTCTGGAACGGGTCACTACATGCCGTCTAAACATCAGTGGGTACAGATTGATCAGATTCAGTATTGGCTTCTGTTATCTTGTGATATGGTTGATATGAATCAGATTGTAGTTTATTCAGATATTGACCAGACAGATTTTGAATTGGATTATACATTGATACAGTGTATTGGTTATTGTCATTTCAGATCAGATATGGACAAATTCGACTTCGAGACTTCGTCTTCATCAGACGGGGACGACAAAGGTATAATTCATGTGATATTCGGGAAGCATAACTCAAATTAGATTAATTTGAGTTTCCCAATAAAATCACATACTAGATTATTGTTTATATTGTTACCTGATTATGCTTTGATTATAGAATTGTATTCAAGCATGTAAAATAATTGTGATATTCTGTTACGCCTTAAACGCATACAAATCTCGAGGATGAGATTAATGTTTTTAATGCTGTAACATATCCCAAAGTTTTTGTTTTGATGATACCAAAACTTGGATTAAAAATGTACTAATGTTTTATATTGAGGCATGCAGGAAATTAAGAACAGGTTACGTTCGGAAGATCCGACATTCGGTTCGGACGGTCCGAAATTGTGCAATTCAGAAGCAAAATAGAAGCTGTTCGGAAGCTGCGAGGAGAGCGTTCGGACGTTCCGAAGACGTGATCGGACGTTCCGAAGACGTGATCGGACGTTCCGAACACAAGCAATCAAATCACTTCAATGCGGAGACAAATTGATATGACTGATTGATCGAGTAAGATTTCGGACGCTACGAAGGACATGATCGGACGCTACGAAGTGTTGAAGATTTCAAATCTCTGGAAACGCGGGAATGTTCGGACGGTACGAACTGGAGTTCGGACCTTCCGAAGCTGTGCATAGACGGTCTGAAAGAACTGTTCGGAAGCAACGAAGTTTGATCGGTCCCTCCGAAGCGCATGTTCGGACCCTACGAAGTCAAGAACGGACGATCCGAAGTCATCCCAAAATTACGGAAATTGATTTCAATCACATCGGACGTTCCGAAGCATAAACAGAAGATCCGAACCTTGGCGTCCAAGACTAGTATAAATAGGCCTTTGAGGATGCATTTTCAATCATCCCACTCCACTCTCTTGTCTCTTACAAAGATTTCTACTATCTCTTGTGTGCGTTGATTAAAAGAGTTGTAATATCAAAAGAGTTGTAGAAAAAGAGTGAAAGTAATACTCTCGAGTGGGTTGTAAAGTTCGTGGCTATCCTTGGAGCCCTCAAGGCCAAGTAGACGCATCGAGGCGTGGTTGTAAAAGCTAGCTTGGAGCTCCTAAAGCCAAGTCGATATAGTGATACCTCGATCCTCATCGAGAAGGGGAGACGTAGACGATTCTTCGTCGAACTTCCATAAACATCTCTATCCCTCTTTACTTTACGCATTTACTTTACTACGCATTTATTTTACGCACTTACTTTACGCATTCATTTTATTTGTGATTGTCCCTCAAGTCTTCCGCTTGCAATTTTTGCAAATTCGTTTTAAAAACGCTAAAGGGCCTAAAAGAACCTATTCACCCCCCCTTTAGGTTCTTCAAGTGGTATCAGAGCAAGGTTTTTCAAAATCTTTTAAAATGGCCAATCTAGCAAGCGAGTATGCCCAAGGACAATCCACAAATCGTCCCCCTCTTTTCAATGGTACAAATTACGGATATTGGAAAAATAGAATATCTCTATACATCCAATCCGTCGATTACGACCTTTGGAAAATAACGGTGAAAGGTCCCTATATCCCCATGAAAACGGTGGATAATAAGGAAATTCCTAAGGGAATGGATGACTTCACCAAGGACGATATGAAACTTATCTCTCAAAATGCTAAAGCTATGAATATTCTTCATTGTTCTCTAGATATGAATGAATACAACCGAATCTCGGCTTGCACCTCCGCCAAAGAGATTTGGGACAAATTGGAGATTTGCCACGAGGGAACCAATCAAGTCAAAGAAACGAAGATAGACCTTCTCCAACTCAAGTACGAGACCTTTGAGATGGAACCCAAGGAGGATATCGACACCATGTTCCGGCGGCTCACCCAAATCATCAATGAGCTTGCCCAACTTGGTGAGAACTACCCAACTAAACAAGTGTGGAGGAGAGCCCTTCGAGCATTACCGGCGGAATGGGATGCAAAGCGCACGGCTATCATTGAATCCAACAAGGGAGATGCGGCATCCTACGACCTTGATCAACTTCATGGGACCCTAAAGACCCATGAACTTGAAGTATCTACCCGGAAGGAGACAAAGAAAGATGACGACAAAGTAAAGGCGAAAGGGATCGCCTTGACCAGTCAACTTGAAGATAGCGACGATGAAGAAATGGCACTCCTCACTAGAAAGTTCAAAAGATTCATGCGGAGTTCCAACTTCAACAAGAAAGACAAAAAGTTTGAGAAGGAAGTGACCTGCTACAACTGTCAACAAAAGGGTCACTATGCAAACGAGTGTCCCTCCAAGAAGAAGGCCGGCAAAGACAAGAAAAAGGCCCTTCTAGCCACGTGGAGCGACAGCGACAACGAAGAGGAGTCTACCCTATGCTTCATGGCGAAGGAAGATCATCTGACCGACTCGGATGACGACGAGGTACCCTCTTACGATGAATTACTCTCCGCTTACACTAGTATGTACAATAAGGCTAAGTCACTTAGAAATGAGAATAAGCAACTTAAAACTGAACTAGAAGCTAGGATGCATGACAACACTAAGCTCAAAACAAACCTAAGAGACTTAGAGAAAGCCTTCAACAAGTTCAATGTGAGTAGCGGTAAACTAGAAAACCTCTTGAGCATGCAAAGGTGTAACTTCGACAAAGGAGGTCTAGGATATGAAAAGAAATCAGTCAACTTCGCTAGTCTTATCGCAAAGGCAAAACCAAAAACACCACCAACATGTACTTACTGTTGTAAGATAGGCCACATAAGACCTAAATGCAAGGAACTTAGACACCAACACAACAAGAATAGTTATTGGAAATGGATCCCCAAATCCCCAACTACTACTAACCCCAAAGGACCCAAAGAAACGGGTACCAACTATCAAACTGTATCTCAACCTTGTAGGGACAAAGGGGAGACAAGTCATCGAGCACTTGGTATCTTGACAGTGGATGCTCTCGACACATGACGGGAGAAAAGAAGTTGCTACAATCCATTCGACCAAAAGAAAAGGGATCGGTGATCTTCGGAGACAACAGCAAAGGGATCATAGAAGGCATCGGCTCAATCGGTATATCTAACTCTACTATTATTGATGATGTACTTCTTGTGAAAGGGCTTAAACATAACCTCCTAAGCATTAGTCAATTGTGCGATAGGGGTTATGAAGTCAAATTCACACCACACGATTGCACTGTATCACTCACAACTGACAAAACCATTAGTTTCAAAGGTTATAGAAGTGAAAATGTTTACAAGGTCGATTTAAAGATTTCATCTTTTTCAAAAATAAAAAGCCTTGTAACATTAAATGTTGATGACAACATTCTTTGGCATAGACGACTTGGTCATGTTGGGATGAGCACCATAGAAAAACTTTTAAAACTTGACCTAGTTTCCGGAATGCCAAAGCTGAATTTAAAATTAGATTCTTTTTGTGATGCTTGTCAACTTGGTAAACACACAAAGGAATCTTTTAAAAATAAAAATTTTGTATCCACTTCTATGCCCCTTGAATTACTTCACCTAGATTTATGTGGTCCCTCGAGGACAACTAGTCTAGGAGGAAAATCTTATGCTTTTGTCATTGTAGATGATTTTTCACGTTTTACTTGGACATTGTTTTTAGCCCACAAAAATGATGCCTTTGATCATTTCAAAATTTTTGTCAAAAAGGTTGAAAATGAGAAAAATCTTTTGATCAAACAAATCCGTAGTGACCACGGAACGGAATTTCAAAATGAAAATTTTTCAATTTTTTGTCAAAGCAAAGGCATTGGTCACAACTTTTCTTGTCCTAGAACTCCTCAACAAAACGGTGTCGTTGAGAGGAAGAATAGGACCCTAGTAGAGATTGCAAGGACCATGCTATGTGAGCATTCTCTACCAAAATATTTTTGGGCTGAAGCAATGAGTTCTGCTTGTTACATCATCAATCGCGTATCAATAAGGACAATTCTCAAGAAAACTCCATACGAACTATGGAGAGGGAGAAAGCCTAACATTTCTTACTTCCGCGCTTTTGGATCAAAATGCTTCATCCACAACAATGGTAAGTACAACCTGGGTAAGTTCGATGCTAAATCGGACAAAGGTATCTTTCTTGGTTACTCTACTTCTAGCAAAGCATATAGAGTCTTTAATAAACGTACTTTACTAGTTGAAGAATCTATTCATGTCATATTTGATGAAACTAACCCTTGCTTGCCTAGAACTGTTGTTTCTGATGATGATGATATAGATATCCTTGGCGAAAAGTTGGAGTCCACAAGCCTAGATGATGTTCCTAAAGATCAAGAGGACGCACCTCTTCCGAAGGAGTGGACTACACACAAGGATCATCCCATGGACCTCATCATTGGTAGCCCATCGAAGGGAGTATCTACTCGCTCTTCTAATATGTGCAATTATCTTGCTTTTCTTTCTCACATAGAGCCTAAGAACATAGAAGAAGCTTTACTTGATGATTCTTGGATTATTGCTATGCAAGATGAACTAAATGAATTTAGAAGGAATAAAGTTTGGAATCTTGTACCTAGACCCACTGATAGACCTGTCATAGGAACTAAATGGGTATTTAGGAACAAGTTAGATGAGCATGGTACAATCACTAGAAATAAAGCTAGGCTAGTAGCTAAAGGATATAGTCAAGAAGAGGGAATTGATTATGATGAGACTTATGCCCCTGTTGCTAGACTAGAATCCATTCGCATGCTACTTGCTTTTGCTTGCTCTAGAGACTTTAAATTGTTTCAAATGGATGTTAAAAGTGCTTTTCTTAATGGTGATTTGAAAGAAGAAGTGTATGTTGAGCAACCTATTGGTTTTGAAGATGTGCACTTATCTGATTATGTGTATAAACTTGATAAGGCTTTGTATGGTTTGAAGCAAGCTCCTAGAGCTTGGTATGAGAAATTATCTACTTTTTTGCTGTCTAATGGTTTTTGTAGGGGTAAAGTTGATATTACCTTATTTACCTTGACTAAAAATAATGATTTGCTGATAGTACAAATATATGTAGATGATATTATTTTTGGTGCTACTAATGAACACTTGTGTAGAGATTTTTCTAAGCTTATGCAGGATCACTTTGAGATGAGCATGATGGGCGAACTCAACTACTTCCTTGGTCTCCAAATCAAGCAATGCAAGGATGGTTTCTTTGTCAACCAAGGAAAGTACATCAAGGAGATGCTAAAAAAGTTTGGGATGGAGTCTTCCAAAGCCTCATACACACCTATGAGCACGACAGTCAGACTCGACAAAGATGAGGGAGGTAAACCTGTTGACCAAAAGTTATTTCGTAGCATGATTGGCTCCCTACTCTATGCGACTGCTAGTAGACCTGACATTATGTTTAGTGTTTGCTTGTGTGCACGATTTCAATCATGTCCAAAGGAATCACACTTATTCGCCTTAAAACGCATTTTCAAATATCTTTCAAATACTCCAAATCTCGGATTATGGTATTCTAAGAACTCATTTTTCGATTTAAAAGCTTACTGTGATGCCGACTTTGGAGGATATAAGGTGGATAGAAAGAGCACTAGTGGAACTTGTTTCTTTTTGGGAAATTGCTTGGTGTCATGGTTTTCTAAAAAGCAAAACTGTGTTGCACTTTCAACGACCGAGGCCGAGTATATGGCTGCCGGTAGTTGTTGTGCACAAATTCTTTGGATGAAGTATCAATTACTCGACTATGGTGTTACTTTTTCAAAAATTCCAATCTTTTGTGATAATACAAGCACCATATGTCTAACAAAGAATCCAGTTCAACATTCTCGTACTAAACATATTGACATTCGACATCATTTCATTCGTGATCACATTGAGCAAAATGATGTTGAACTTCACTATGTTGACACCAAGAATCAAATTGCTGATATTTTTACAAAACCACTAGATGAATCTACTTTTATTCGTTTGCGTGGTGAACTTGGCATGATTGAGTTGTAAACACTAGTCGAATACTCTCGTACATATTTGTTAAATTGAGGGGGAGTATTATTAATGTGAGCATTATAATGTCGGATAATACAAATTAATTGTATTTATCCATAATTATGGCTCAACATTCATTTATGTGCTAAATATTTTAAAATTTAGGTGTTCCTCATCTTGGCTACTTCGGAATCCACCGAACGTGTTCGGATCGTCCGAACCGAGCCATAGAGAGTCGCGGGATGCGGATTCTTAGATTATGTTTTTGTTATTTTTGTTTATTTTATCTTTATGCATCATTGTATAAAAGACTTGCATTTATTAGTGGATATTTTACCTGTTTATTTGTCTCTCTTTATGCTTATGTCTTTTTGCTTATCACAAAAAGGGGGAGAATTTATTTGGTTAAAATTGCTGTTAATTGGTTATTAAATAAATTCGCCTTAATTCAACCTCTTAGACTTGTTATTTGATTAAGGGGGAGTTATTTAATAACCATTTCGATTATGTTGATTATTGTTATCTCATTTTTTAACCAAGTTTTGTGATCATCAAAAAGGGGGAGATTGTTACGCCTTAAACGCATACAAATCTCGAGGATGAGATTAATGTTTTTAATGCTGTAACATATCCCAAAGTTTTTGTTTTGATGATACCAAAACTTGGATTAAAAATGTACTAATGTTTTATATTGAGGCATGCAGGAAATTAAGAACAGGTTACGTTCGGAAGATCCGACATTCGGTTCGGACGGCCCGAAATTGTGCAATTCAGAAGCAAAATAGAAGCTGTTCGGAAGCTGCGAGGAGAGCGTTCGGACGTTCCGAAGACGTGATCGGACGTTCCGAACACAAGCAATCAAATCACTTCAATGCGGAGACAAATTGATATGACTGATTGATCGAGTAAGATTTCGGACGCTACGAAGGACATGATCGGACGCTACGAAGTGTTGAAGATTTCAAATCTCTGGAAACGCGGGAATGTTCGGACGGTACGAACTGGAGTTCGGACCTTCCGAAGCTGTGCATAGACGGTCTGAAAGAACTGTTCGGAAGCAACGAAGTTTGATCGGTCCCTCCGAAGCGCATGTTCGGACCCTACGAAGTCAAGAACGGACGATCCGAAGTCATCCCAAAATTACGGAAATTGATTTCAATCACATCGGACGTTCCGAAGCATAAACAGAAGATCCGAACCTTGGCGTCCAAGACTAGTATAAATAGGCCTTTGAGGATGCATTTTCAATCATCCCACTCCACTCTCTTGTCTCTTACAAAGCTTTCTACTATCTCTTGTGTGCGTTGATTAAAAGAGTTGTAATATCAAAAGAGTTGTAGAAAAAGAGTGAAAGTAATACTCTCGAGTGGGTTGTAAAGTTCGTGGCTATCCTTGGAGCCCTCAAGGCCAAGTAGACGCATCGAGGCGTGGTTGTAAAAGCTAGCTTGGAGCTCCTAAAGCCAAGTCGATATAGTGATACCTCGATCCTCATCGAGAAGGGGAGACGTAGACGATTCTTCGTCGAACTTCCATAAACATCTCTATCCCTCTTTACTTTACGCATTTACTTTACTACGCATTTATTTTACGCACTTACTTTACGCATTCATTTTATTTGTGATTGTCCCTCAAGTCTTCCGCTTGAAATTTTTGCAAATTCGTTTTAAAAACGCTAAAGGGCCTAAAAGAACCTATTCACCCCCCCTTTAGGTTCTTCATATTCAGTTATGAATATGATTATGCTTTGTGTACAGATTGTTATTCATTGCAGTTAAGATAGGAAAGTCTTGACAGTCATTGTCAGACTTCTAGACGTTCGGTGTATCGTACATAGGAGCAGACATTGTCCTATTGTAGCACCACGATACAGCCATGGCCGAAGTCTAGGAATAAGACGTACAGTTACCACGATCGGTTGAGTAGGTAACAGCCATTGACGTCTTATTCATTACGGGATCCCTAGAGTTATAGATCGAGTCAAGTCTAGACATGATTTGATTAGGTCTTCATGCTTATATGGATGTGGCTCTTAGATCATGGAACCCATCGTTATTGCTTTCAGTTGGGCTAGCATGTTTTATGATTTAGATTGTTTATACGCATGTTTATCTGATTTGAGTTGCATGCTTAATTTCATAGATTATGAAATATATTGTGTTTACACATGATCGCATGTTTTATGAATTAGTTTGTTTATATACATGCTTACCATGTTTTATGCTGGGATTTATTCTCACCGGAGTTATCCGGCTGTTGTCGTGTTTTGTATGTGTGCATGACAACAGGTGGGGCTGGATCAGGGTCGAGAAGATGACGAGAGAAGACGAGTTTAGCGTGGTGATTCCGGACTTACAGTAGATTGGATTTTACTACTAGAACTTTAGTAGTGAACCTTAGATTAGAAGGTTGTACATTATTGTATTTTAATACTGAATTTGTATTTTTATATACAGACATGTATAGTATTTAGAGTCCATTACCATTCGCAGTTATAATTTAAAAAGAAAAATTTTTAGACCCTGTTTTATCTTAATTGATAATTAAATCCCAAAAAGATGAGTAAGAAAATGATTAGCGTCCGGGTCCCCACACAAAGTGTCATGGGCCTTGATGTTGTTGGGCCATTAGATGGCTAACATATTTGTGAAATTTAAATGGGCCAAAATGTTTTTGGTGAAACATGATTTTTTGGGCCCTTCAGTTTAAATTTACAAAAGTTGCAAATATTTTCTCATGAAATAAATATTTGAAGTTGGACTTTAATTATTTATGGTAAATTGTAATTTACAAGAAATTCGGTTATAAATAAATTAATTAGAAAGTAGACAAAGGTGTTTGTATACTTCGTTAATTTAGTTTATAATCGTGGCGGTTAGTGATTTGATCAAGATATATAATATTGGATCAATTAATTGAATGTGTATGATATGTGATATTATGCATGAAGGATGATCAAAAGCCCAAGCCAAATTTTTTAGGTGTATGCTAGGATATTTTGTGTTGAATGATTGTAATAATTATCAATTTATAAAGTATGCTTGGTTTATGGCATGTTCCCACCCCATGAGATGTATCCCTATTTGCCATGGATATTTATTTGTAAATATTAGTATAGTGGAAGATCAAGATTGGAAGATAGTGGCCTTGATGATTATGAAGATCGAAGACATGTAAATATTGGAAGCTTATGTAATAGTTGCATTTGCATCCCTTGCATTTCCCTAGATTGGACCCAGGCCCGTGTTTAGCTCACGCGGGCCATTAGTTTTGGGGCGGTTGATCATCCTTGTTTTGTTTACTGTTTATAATATATGCATGATATGTTATAAAAAACGAGTATGTGCGTTATTATTATGATAATAACAAAGTTGCGGCAAACATACGATCAAACATGGCGAGCTTTTAAATAAATTAATGATGAGACCTTTCAAAATTAGAAATCCTCATTTTGAATAAAATTCAAAATTAATATCAAGCCCGAAAAGGGTAATTATAAATTTGTTTATAATTTCCATGTCTTATATCGACAATGGGTGCATGATGAACGCTACCCGTGCTCGGGGCTCGGCTCATATTATTGGGGGGGGCCTGCGTGCCGGAAATCTGTGACATTCATTGACATGGTGATGTGAACTACGCGGAACTCCAATGATTTCGGCTCATATCACTGAGGGAACTCATGGCGACCGTCCATTAAGGTTCAACATCGATGGGTAAGGCTTGACACGTAAAGATGAACGACATCATATTATTGGGTCCTAATCAAACGTGAGACAAAAGTTTACTTAGAGGGTTGCATGGAGATGCAATTGGAAATTACCTTCTAGGAATTGTGATTGACTGATATTATTCGGGATCATAATTCGCTAATTGGACCTTACGTACCTACTGAGGAAAGGAGTTTCCCGTTTTCACTAGAGGGTAGTGAAAGATGTCAAAATAGTGGGAGTAAATATTTGTAAAGTAAAAGTACATACTTTATATCTTACTAAATATTTTAAAATACTCATTAACATTTATCTGTTTACTTTTCAGTACTTTTTGACAATGTCTTCGATTCGCAATCCGCTATCTGTAATACTCGACAAACACGTATTAACCAGACCTAATTACCTCAATTAGCTAAGAAATCTGAAAATCGTCTTGAATTCGGAAAGGACAGCGTTTACACTTACAGAGTCGCCCCCTGTTGAGGCTCCGACTGACTGCACTCTTAATAAATTGGAGAAATACAAGGAATGGTGTGACCATGACTTGAAAATCCAAGTGTTATATGCAGGCTTCTATGAATGACGAGAAGTCGGTTCTTTATGTGGGCTCTTCATCTGGTACGAAGATTGGTCCACCTCGGAAGGGAAAGAAGCGTTCTTTCCGACGTCCCAAGAAGAACGTGCTCTTGAAGAGGCAATCTCCGAGTCCCGTTGTGGCAGCCATACCAGTGAAGGCTGACAAGACTGCTGATGTATGTCATCACTGCAGGAAGGCTGGACATTGGAGGCGTAATTGCAGGGAATATCTTGCCTAGAAGTTTTCTGGAAACGATATGTTCTATATTGAAGTAAAAATTTCAATTAAACTCTACTTCTTGGGTATTAGATACCCGTAGTGGCTCACATCTCTGTAATGAGTAACAGGTGATGGGAAGAAATAGGAGGCTTAGGGAAGGTGAAACCTTCTTGAGGATGGGCAATAAGCAAAAGTTGCTGCCAAGGCCATAGGAGATATTTACTTGCTTTTGAACAAAGATTTTAAGTTAATTTTAAGAGATGTATTTTTTGTACATTGTTTCCATTTCTATGCTAGATAAAGATAGATATTCTTGTATATTTAGCAAAGGTGTTTGCAACATTTACAAGAATTAATGTTTAGTTGGTACTGGAGAACTTGAAAACAATCTCTACAACATAAAATTGAAAGATATTCCACTGAACAATGTTCAAGCAATAACAACAACAAACAATGAAAACAAGATACTCTAAATTCGACACAATTATGGCATGCTCGATTAGGACTTATTTCCCTAAGAAGGATGAACAAGCTAGTGGGAGTAGGCATGTTTGATATGTCTGGTATTAATGCTCTCACGACTTGTGAATCCTGTCTGAAAGGAAAGATGACCAAAATTCCCTATAAGGGCCATGTGGAACGCTTAGCATCACCACTAAGCATGGACATGCCTACTTCATCACCTTTACCGATGACTTTTCGAGGTATGGGTATGTGTATTTGATGAAATACAAGTCTGAAACCTTTGAAAGGTTCATAGAATTCAGATGTGAAGTAGAGAAGCAGTTGGGACGAAGCATCAAGACACTTCGATCGGATCGAGGTGGTGAGTACTTGAGTCCAGAGTTCCAAGAGTATCTAGAGATAATTGGATTCTCTCGCAGTGGACTCCGCCCGCTACACCGCAGTTGAATGGTGTTTCAGAGCGTTGTAACCGGACTTTGATGGACATGGTTCGGTCTATGATGGGGTTCACGGAGTTGCCGCCATCGTTTTGGGGATATGCGCTTGTGACAGCGGCACTGTTGTTGAACAATGTCCATTCAAATGCAGTTGACAAGACACCATATGAGATATGGATGGGTAAGCCTCCCAAATATTCTTATCTTAGAATATGGGGGTGCCCTGCTTATGTGAAGTAGGTAGTGGGAGATAAATTGGATAGTCGATCCATTTTATGTTACTTTGTGGGATATCGAAAAAATTATGTTGGATACTATTTCAATCATCCCCAAGAAACAAAGGTGTTTGTTTCTAAGAATGCGACCTTTTTTGGAAAAAGAATTTCTATTGGATAGAAAAGGGAAAATGATAGAACTCGAAGAGGTTCGAGAGACACCCACAATTATAGAACCCACACCGAAGAGCCAAGAGAGGAGATACAAGCTCCTAGAAGATCCGAGAGAGTCTAGAGACCTCCTATGAGGTATGGTCTGCTTTTTGAAGAGGGCCATGATGAGCCTAACCATGGATGTGATCCAAGGACCTTCAAGGAAGCGTTATCTGATGCCGATTCATCCATGTGGCTAGAAGCAATGGAATCTGAGATGAATTCCATGCATTCAAACCAAGTGTGGAACCTTGTGGATCCACCTGAGGGAACTGTTCCCATAGGGTGTAATTGGATTTACAAGAGGAAACTTGGGGCGGATGGGAAGGCATTGACCTTCAAGGCGCGATTGGTGGCAAAAGGATATACTCAAAGACAAGGAGTTGACATTGACGAAACCTTTTCTCCAGTTGCAATGTTCAAGTCTATAAGGATATTGCTAGCCATAGCTGCATGGTATGACTATGTGATATGGCAGATGGATGTCAAGACAGCCTTTCTTAATGCGGATATTAAGGAAGAGATTTGCATGTCTCAACCTGAGGGGTTTACATCTTTCGGAAGTGAGCATATGGTATGAAAACTTCAGAGATCTATTTATAGTCTAAAGCAGGCATCTTGGAGTTGGAACCTCAGATTCGACAGTACAATCAAAGAGTTTGGTTTTACTAAAAATCCTGAGGAACTCTGTGTTTATAAGAAGGTCAGTGGGAGTGCTGTGACATTCCTTGTGATTTATGTTGATGACATTCTACTCATCGGGAATGATGTAAGAATGTTGCAATCAACTAAAATATGGTTAGCAAGTAAGTTCTCGATGCAGGACTTGGGTGAAGCATCTTTTGTATTGGGAATACAAATCTATAGAGATAAATCAAAAAGATTGCTTGGTCTCACCCAGTCCACATACATTGATACCATCGTGAAGCAGTTCTCGATGGATGAGTCCAAGAGAGGACATCTACCAATGTTGCATGGCGTGTCCCTATCCAAGTCTATGTCTCCCAAGACTGATGCAGAGATAGCGGCGATGACAAGCATTCTTTATGCATCTGCGATTGGTAGCATCATGTATGGGATGATATCTACACGTCCTGACGTGGCTTTCGCACTAAGCGTAGTGAGTAGATATCAATCAAATGAAATGCCCGAGAATTAATCACGGTTAATTAACATTTATGGAGTACTAATTTAATGCGATTATGAAAGGGCTAACCGAGACACGAAAGGAGATCACGTGTGAAAATTGAAGTGCGAGGACAATAGCATCGGTGCACATGCACGAGTATACGTGCGCACATGCGCGAGAGGTCCAGAGGGGTTGGCGCACATGCGCGACTGAATGCGCGCACATGCGCCAAACAGGCAGAAGACCTCGCGCATATGCGCGGAAGATGTCGCGCATATGCGCGAGCCTATGCAAGTGATGTCCAGAAGACATCGCGCATATGCGTGGAACTAAGTCGCGCATATGCGCGAGTTGCCAAGATCGAGACCAGTAGGTCTCGCGCATATGCGCCAGAAATGTCGCGCATATGCGCGAGACATGCAGAAGGGAAAAGCGACATTTGGCTTGCTGGATGTACGTGTGTGTATATATATATATATAAATATATATATATACCTTAATTTGAAAAGAATTCAGAAAGGAAAATCGAAATTGAGAGAAAATTTTGATCCTTGATTCTAGAATTCGATTTACGATCAATCCGTCCGTTAGATTTTAAATCCGACTTTTGTACTGTGTTCCTATCAACGCAGGCTACAACTGGACGTAAGTTTTACTACGTTTTGACATGTCTTGAAGTTATGATATTGTCAGAATTGAATGGAACTCTTATATGTTGTTCTTGACATGTTAGACATTGTAGAATCGAAGTCAGATTAAGAAACGGACTGAATATGGAATTGTTATAAGTTTCAGAATGAAATTTACTAGAACTGATATCAGATTTGTACAGTGGTTGATTGTAAATTATTGGAATTGGTATATACTGATATAGTATTACCACTATCGCAAGATTGTACTGTTGTACTGTCAGAATTTGATAAAACAGAGATGTTATGATTTGATTAGAATATTTATACAGAATATTGGTATTGTCATTGCCAGATTGAACAGTGACAGACTTTGAATCAAGACTTTGATTGTATCAGAACGACAGCAAGAAAGGTATAAATAAATGTTGATTCGGGATTGCACAACTCGAGTTAGGTTTGACTTGAGTTTCCCTAAATCACATACTTTATTTTATTGCATTGATATTTGCAGATTATCAGATTGATATGTTAATCTATTGACTTAGAACAGAGTCAGAGTCCGAGTCTAGGGAAGATCAGCCTAGCTAGGGCAGAACCGCCGAGTCTTTCTCAGAACCGATAAGACTCTAGACTTACGGTATATCGAAGAGCCTTAGATGTAGATCGACGTCTATCTCAGACACTCGATACAGCATACCAAAGTCTAAATTAGATTGGGATCCCTAGATTTGAGATAAGATAAGATTAGATCACGAGTCATTGATTCATGTAGTCAGATTAGATACATGTTTTGATGTTTGTTATGCTTTTATATATGTTTTATATGATTGCATTTAATACATTGTTTATACTGGGATATTTATATCTCACCGGAGTTATCCGGCTGTTGTCTTGTTTGTATGTGTGCATGACAACAGGTGGGACATGTACAGGGTCACAGAGTGAAAGCGGACCGGTTACGGTGGCCGAAAAACGCAACGGAAGCAAAAATTCGAAATTTTGAGGCAAATATTTCGGCCACCATGTTTTTCTTGTGCAATATTTACAAAATCAAACCATACATAGGATGTTAGAAATATCATTACCTATCAACCTCTTGAGGTTGATGTATGGCACCAACTTTGTTGTAAACAACAAAGCTCTTCAAGGTTGAAGATCTACAAGCCTCCAACTCCCTTTCCTTCAAAATAAGGCCCACCACCAACTAGGTAAATCCCCTCTTAATTTGCACTAGAAAATTAAGAGGATTTTTCAAAGAGAAGTGTGTGTGTTCTTAAACAAATCAAGAACACAAAATGGAGAGAAAAACTTGAGAGAAAAGTGAGAAGAGGTTTCGGCCATATCCCATGCTAGAATGGAGTGAATGAGTTGTTAATTGCTTGTCTTGGTTGTGAGAAAAGCAAAAGCAAAAAGGTGCATGCCTTGCATTATTTTAATAAAAAGTAATCTCCAACCCTTCACCTCCCATGCATGCATATAATATAGTTTTTAATCAAATTAAAAACTTTGGACTAAATTTAAATGTCCCAAACATATTTGGGCCCATTTATTGTTTACTTGATTTTACTCAAGTCCACTAGTCAAATAATTATTTCCAATTGGGCTCTACAAGACCCAATGATATTTAATTAATCCAACACTTGAATTAATTTAATTATTTGGACTCTACTAGGTCCACTAGTGTCTAATTAATTCAACACTTGAATTAATTTAATTTAGTCCATAATAATGTTTATGAAAATCACAATTTTCAAATACATTATCCACTTGGCAAAATTTTAATTTAGGAACACTTCCATAAATTAAAATTTATATTTCTCTCATAGAAGTCATACTTCTATATTTCTTTACACTTATAAACACATTTATAAGCCGTTCAACACTTTGAACTATTTTCTCCTTTATAGAAGTCATACTTCTAATTTTACTTTACGCTTATAAACTCCTTTATAAGCCGTTCAACACATTGAACTATTTTACTTCTCATCGGGATTTACAAAGCTAGCACTTGTGTGGCCCTCAATGGTTCATTGATACAACTAGCCGTGGGTTCACATCTCCATGTGATTCGGACTAAACATGTCCTTATATGAGCATACCCCAATTGCTCCATTCTTACTTATCAACTCCTTGATAGTAAGAACGTCAGAACTCAAGTCTGATAGTACCCAACCAATCACGTTAAACGCCTAGGAGCATCGCTTACGTGATTCCCTAGGTATCACATGATAGTGCTTGCAAGAACCATTCAATTATGGTTAGCGTACAGTACGGTCCCTTCAACTCATATATCCCGATCGATTCGACAACCATTGGTTTATCGAGAGTTGTCAATGAATCGATACTATGTGTCATGTCCTAGTTGCATCAATGGTGTAATCTATGAAACCCCTTTCATAATTACAACCATACTCTGGCCAGAGATTTCAACCTACATACACATGATAACACATAGGATATCCATACCCGAAGGTAAGCGGTGAATCCCCGACTACAATGCATCGACTCCTATTTGTTTCGACAGAACACCCAACCTTGCCACCTGATGACCCCATGAGAGTCGGTAAACAAGTCAAAGTGTAATTCTAGCACATAGAGTCTCAATGTTGTCCCGGGTCATAAGGACTAATTCTGTACAACCATAAACCAGGACTTTTCCACTCGATAAGTGAGAACCACTTGGAAAGTCCTTTTATGGAGGGTTGTTCAGTGCACTCTACAAGGAGCACCTATCTGCATGTTCGGACATCACAATGTCCCCTACCAATGAAACATGGTACTCACATCGCAGATACTAGTCTCTAACTCGAGCGGCCTATATCCTTCTTAGTGGCGGCTGAATCGACTAGGAACCGTTTAGAATATACAGTATTACAAATATGAGTTTCATGATACTCATCATATGAGCATCTCATATTCTTTCTACTATTTGTATATTCAAGGGCTTTATCTATGCAGCTAGCATGGGTATACAGATAAAGATTTGCCAAAATAATACTTTCAAATATTATTAAAATAAAGACTGCTTATACATAGAGTTTCATTGTGAACACTCGGCCAACACTTGGCTCGACGGGCACCTACTCTAACAATCTCCCACTTGCACTAGAGCCAACTACCCATATGCTTAAAACCCATTGATTCGCGATGCTTGTCGAATAATGGTCCAGGTAAAGGCTTAGCTAGTGGATCAACAACATAATCTGCGGAGCCGACTTTGTCAATAGACACTACTCTTCTTTCCACAATCTCTCCGAGGATGTGGTACTTTCTCAATACTAGTTTGGATTTCTGATGAGACCTAGGCTTCTTTGCTTGAGCTATAGCTCCCGTGTTGTCACACAACACCGGGACAGGAGCAACTCCATTAGGAATGACGTCCAACTCTTAGACGAAATTCCTTATCCAAACAGCCTCTCTTGCTGCATCTGATGCAGCGATGTATTCGGCCTCTGTGCTGGAATCCGTAATATTGTCTTGCTTGGAACTCTTCCAAGAGACAGCAGCACCGTTGAGTATGAATACAAAACTAGAGGTTAACTTCGAGTTATCAATATCGCTTTGGAAGCTAGTGTCGGTATAGCCTTCCAATTTCAGTTCTCTACCCCATAGACCAAGAACAACTTATTGGTCCTTCTCAACTACTTGAGAATGTCTTTCACAGCTTTCAGGTGTGGAAGACCAGGGTTCGATTGATATCCTTTCACTACACATAGTGCAAACGCCACGTCAGGACGTGTAGATATCATCCCATACATGATATTACCAATTTCCGAAGCATACGGAATGCGTGTCATCGCCACTATCTCTGCATCTGTCTTGGGAGACAGACTTGGATAGGGACACGCCATGACACACTGGTAGATGTCCTCTCATGGACTCATCCATCGAGAACCGCTTCACGATGGTATCAATGTATGTGGACTGGGTGAGACCAAGCCATCTTTTCGATCTATCTCTATAGATCTGTATCCCAATACAAAAGATGCTTCACCCAAGTCCTGCATCGAGAACTTACTCGTTAACCATATCTTAGTTGATTGCAACATTCCTACATCATTCCCAATGAGTAGAATGTCATCAACATAAAGCACCAGGAATGTCACAACACTCCCACTGACCTTCTTATACACACAGGGTTCCTCATGATTCTTAGTAAATCAAACTCTTTGATTGTACTATCGAATCTAAGGTTCCAACTCCTTGATGCCTGCTTTAGATCATAAATAGATCTTTGAAGTTTGCATACGATATGCTCACTTCCGATAGATGTAAACCATTCAGGTTGAGACATGTAAATCACTTTCTTAAAATCCCCATTAAGAAAGACTGTCTTAACATCCATCTGCCATATCTCATAGTCATACCATGCAGCTATGGCTAGCAAAATCCTTATGGACTTGAACATTACGACTGGGAAAAGGTTTCCTCAAAGTCAACTCCTTGTCTTTGAGTACATCCTTTTGCCACCAATCGCGCCTTGAAGGTCAATACCTTCCCATCCGCCCCAAGTCCCTATGGGAACAGTTCCCTCAGTTGGATCCACAAGATCCTACACTTGGTTCGAATGCATGGAATTCAACTCAGATTCCATTGCTTCAAGCCACTTGGATGAATCGGCATCAGATAACGCTTCCTTGAAGGTCCTTGGATCACATCCATGGTTAGGCTCATCATGGCCTTCTTCAAGAAGCTGACCATACCTCATAGGTGGTCTCGAGACTTTCTCGTATCTGCTAGGAGCTTGTATCTCCTCTCTTGGCTCATCGGGTGTGGGTTCTATAATTGTGGGTTTCTCTCGAACCTCTCCGAGTTCTATCATCTGCCTTTTCTATCCAATAGAAAATCCCTTTCCAAAAATGTTGCATTCCTAGAAACAAACACCTTTGTTTCTTGGGGATGATAGAAATAATATCCAACTTAATTCCTTGGATATCCCACAAAGTAACATAAAATGGATCAACAATCCAATTTATCTCCCACTTACCTGCTTCACATAAGCAGGGCTCCCATATTCTAAGATAAGAATATCTGGGAGGCTTACCCATCCATATCTCATATGGATCTGCCTTTGAATGGACATTTAATGGAATATCTTTTAATTTTAAGTTATAGAGATCGTTTTCAAGTTCTCAAGTACCAATTAAACATTCATTCTTGTAAATGTTGCAAACACCTTTGCTAAATAAACAAGAATATCCATCTTTATCACAATAGAAATGGAAATAATGTTTTTCATCAAAAAGGTACAAACAAAACATCTCACAAAATTAACTTAAACTATTGTTCAATAATAAGTAAACATCCTCAATAGCCTTGGCAGCAACTCTTGCTCCATTGCCCATCCTCAAGAAGGTCACACCTTCCTTAAGCTTCCCACTTCTTCCGATCACCTATAACCCATTACAGAGATGTGAGTCACAACCGGTATCTAATACCCAAGAAGTAGAGTTAATTGAAATGTTTACTTAAATTTAGAACATACCGTTTCCAGAACACTTCTGGGCCAGATATTCCCTGCAATTTCGCTTCCAATGTCCAGGCTTCTTGCAGTGATGACAAACATCACCAGTCTTGTCAGCCTTAACTGGTCTGGCTGCCACAACGGGATTCGGAGATTGCCTCAACAAGGGCACGTTCTTCTCGGGACGTTGGAAAGAACTCTTCTTTCCCTTCCCATGTGGATCAATCTTCGTACCAGATGAAGAACCCACATAAAGAACCAACTTCTCTTTCTTGATGGTGGATTCAAACGTAACAAACATGTTCACCAACTCCTCAAGGGTCGGTTCCATCTTGTTCATGTTGAAGTTCACCACAAAAGGATCAAATGAGCTAGGCAACGATAACAGCAATACGTCGGTGGTCAACTCCGAAGGCAAGATCAGATCCATGCCAACGAGCTTGTCCACGAGCCCGATCACCTTTAGGCCATGCTCATGGACCGAGGCCCCATCTCGCATGCGCAAAGTGATCAGCTCCTTGACGGTAGCATGCCTTAGAGGTCGTGTTTGCTCACCAAAGAGCTCTTTGAGATGCAAATGAATGTCAGCAGCACTCTTTGCATCCTCAAAACGCCTCTGTAGCTCATCGTTCATAGAAGTCAGCATATTACACCTGTCTATCAAGTCATGGTCACACCATTCCTTGTAAGCCTGCAATTCCTCAGGAGTGCAGTCAGTCGGAGCCTCAACAGGGGACGACTGAGTCAGTGTATATGTTACCCTTTCCGAATTCAAGACTATTTTCAAATTTCTTAGCCAAGTGAGGTAATTAGGTCCAGTTAATATGTGTTTGTCGAGTATTACAGATATCGAATTGCGCATCGAAGACATTGTCGATTTGTACTGAAAAGTAAAAACAGATAAATGTTGATGACTATTTTAAATATTTAGTAAGATATGAAGTTTGGACTTTTACTTCATAAATATTTGCTCCCACTGTTTTGACATCTTTCACTACCCTCTAGTGAAAACGGGAAACTCCTTTCATCAGTAGGTACGTAAGGTCCAATTAGCGAATTGTGATCCCGAATAATATCAGCCAATCACAATTCCTAAAAGGTAGTTTCCAATTGCATCACAATGCAACCCTCTACGTAAACTTTTGTCTCACGTTTGATTAGGACCCAATAATATGACGTCGTTCATCTTTACGTGTCAAGCATAACCCATCGATATTGAACCTTAATGGACGGTCGCCATGAGTTCCCTCAATAATATGAGCCGAAATCATGGTAGTTCCACGTAGTTCACATCACTATGTCAATGGATGTCACAGCTTTCCGGCACTCGAGGCTCCCCCAATAATATGAGCCGAGCCCCGAGTACGGGTAGCGTTCATCATGCACCCATTGTCGATGGAAGACAAGGAAATTATAAACAAATTTATAATTCTCCTTTTCGGGCTTGATATTTATTTTGAATCTTATTCAAAATGAGGGTTTTTTAATTTTGAAAGGTCTCATCATTAATTTTATTTTAAAAGCTCGCCATGTTTGATCGTATGTTTGCCGGATTCATGCAACTTTGTTATTATAATAATAACGCACATACTCATTATTTATAACATATCATGCATATATTATAAATAGAAAACAGTACAAGGATGATCAATTGCCCCAACTCTAATGGCCCGTGTGAGCCAAACACGGGCCTAGGTCCAATCCTAGGGTAAATGCACGGGATGCAATGCAACTAAATTATTACATTAGCATCCAATATTACATGTCTTCGATCTTCATAATCACCAAGGCCACCATCTTCCAATCTTGATCTTCACCTATTCTAATATTTACAATTAAATATCCATGGCACATAGGGATACATCTCATGGGGGGTGGGAACGGGCCATAAACCAAGCCCACTTTAAATTGATAATTATTACAATCATACAACACAAATATCCTAGCATACACCTAGCAAATTGGGCTTGGGCTTTTGATCATCCTTCATGCATAATATCACATATCATACACCATCAATTAATTATCACTATAATTAATTGATCCAATATTATATATCTTGATCCAATCACTAACCGCTACAATTATAAATTAAATTAACAAAGTATACAAACACCTTTGTCTACTTTCAAATTAATTTATTTATAATCGAATTTCTTGTAAATCACAATTTACTATAAATAATTAAATTCCTACTTCAATTATTTATTTTATGAGAAAATATGTGCAACAATTGTAAATTTAAACTTAAGGGCCCAAAACCCATTTTTCACAAAAATACTTTGGCCCATTTAAATTTCACAAATAATGTTGTCCATCCAATGGCCCAACATCTCAAGGCCCATGACACTAAGATTGTCCAAAACACTTTTGGAAACCCTAGCCGTCATCGCCGTCGCCGGAGCTCCGTCGCCGGATTCCGGTAACACAAAAAAATTTTTTTTATTTTATTTTAAAAACTGCACATTTCGGGCAGCCCCTTGGGCTGCCCCTCGGCTGCCCGGAAAAACTATTTTTTTTTTTTGTTTCTCAAATTTTCGGCCCTATCATTTTCTTGCACAAAAAATCTCAAACGGTTAGAAATCGATCTCAACATAATATTATGCAAATATTACACAAAAACCGTAACCTTAGCTCGGATACCACTTGAAAGCGGACCGGTTACGGTGGCCGGAAAACGCAACGGAAGCAAAAATTCGAAATTTTGAGGCAAATATTTCGGCCACCATGTTTTTCTTGTGCAATATTTACAAAATCAAACCATACATAGGATGTTAGAAATATCATTACCTATCAACCTCTTGAGGTTGATGTATGGCACCAACTTTGTTGTAAACAACAAAGCTCTTCAAGGTTGAAGATCTACAAGCCTCCAACTCCCTTTCCTTCAAAATAAGGCCCACCACCAACTAGGTAAATCCCCTCTTAATTTGCACTAGAAAATTAAGAGGATTTTTCAAAGAGAAGTGTGTGTGTTCTTAAACAAATCAAGAACACAAAATGGAGAGAAAAACTTGAGAGAAAAGTGAGAAGAGGTTTCGGCCATATCCCATGCTAGAATGGAGTGAATGAGTTGTTAATTGCTTGTCTTGGTTGTGAGAAAAGCAAAAGCAAAAAGGTGCATGCCTTGCATTATTTTAATAAAAAGTAATCTCCAACCCTTCACCTCCCATGCATGCATATAATATAGTTTTTAATCAAATTAAAAACTTTGGACTAAATTTAAATGTCCCAAACATATTTGGGCCCATTTATTGTTTACTTGATTTTACTCAAGTCCACTAGTCAAATAATTATTTCCAATTGGGCTCTACAAGGCCCAATGATATTTAATTAATCCAACACTTGAATTAATTTAATTATTTGGACTCTACTAGGTCCACTAGTGTCTAATTAATTCAACACTTGAATTAATTTAATTTAGTCCATAATAATGTTTATGAAAATCACAATTTTCAAATACATTATCCACTTGGCCAAATTTTAATTTAGGAACACTTCCATAAATTAAAATTTATATTTCTCTCATAGAAGTCATACTTCTATATTTCTTTACACTTATAAACACATTTATAAGCCGTTCAACACTTTGAACTATTTTCTCCTTTATAGAAGTCATACTTCTAATTTTACTTTACGCTTATAAACTCCTTTATAAGCCGTTCAACACATTGAACTATTTTACTTCTCATCGGGATTTACAAAGCTAGCACTTGTGTGGCCCTCAATGGTTCATTGATACAACTAGCCGTGGGTTCACATCTCCATGTGATTCGGACTAAACATGTCCTTATATGAGCATACCCCAATTGCTCCATTCTTACTTATCAACTCCTTGATAGTAAGAACGTCAGAACTCAAGTCTGATAGTACCCAACCAATCACGTTAAACGCCTAGCAGCATCGCTTACGTGATTCCCTAGGTATCACATGATAGTGTCTGCAAGAACCATTCAATTATGGTTAGCGTACAGTACGGTCCCTTCAACTCATATATCCCGATCGATTCGACAACCATTGGTTTATCGAGAGTTGTCAATGAATCGATACTATGTGTCATGTCGTAGTTGCATCAATGGTGTAATCTATGAAACCCCTTTCATAATTACAACCATACTCTGGCCAGAGATTTCAACCTACATACACATGATAACACATAGGATATCCATACCCGAAGGTAAGCGGTGAATCCCCGACTACAATGCATCGACTCCTATGTGTTTCGACAGAACACCCAACCTTGCCACCTGATGACCCCATGAGAGTCGGTAAACAAGTCAAAGTGTAATTCTAGCACATAGAGTCTCAATGTTGTCCCGGGTCATAAGGACTAATTTTGTACAACCATAAACCAGGACTTTTCCACTCGATAAGTGAGAACCACTTGGAAAGTCCTTTTATGGAGGGTTGTTCAGTGCACTCTACAAGGAGCACCTATCTGCATGTTCGGACATCACAATGTCCCCTACCAATGAAACATGGTACTCACATCGCAGATACTAGTCTCTAACTCGAGCGGCCTATATCCTTCTTAGTGGCGGCTGAATCGACTAGGAACCGTTTAGAATATACAGTATTACAAATATGAGTTTCATGATACTCATCATATGAGCATCTCATATTCTTTCTACTATTTGTATATTCAAGGGCTTTATCTATGCAGCTAGCATGGGTATACAGATAAAGATTTGCCAAAATAATACTTTCAAATATTATTAAAATAAAGACTGCTTATACATAGAGTTTCATTGTGAACACTCGGCCAATACTTGGCTCGACGGGCACCTACTCTAACACAGAGGTGAAGACAGATCGAGATTAGAGTGGTGATTCCGGACTTGGACTAGAGATAGGGTTTAAACACTTGATAGTTAGTTGTTAAACCTGAGATGTGTATGATTGTATATTTTATCAGATTTATACTTTTATACTGATATGTATAGGAGTTTGATTCCATTACCTTCCGCATTTTAAAAAAAAAAATTTAGACCCTGATTACTATAATTGACTAATTAGTCCCACTGATGTTTAAAAAGATGATTAGCGTCCGGGTCCCCACAACATGTGGTATCAGAGCGATAGATCCTTTAGATTGAGATAGAAGAGGCTAGTGAGCGGGGTAGATTGAGATTTCTTTCCTTCTTTTGAATGCTATCAAGTCTTACTGCTTTATTACGTGTTACTTATTTATCTGATTTGATATAGTAATATGTTTTATTGAGATTAGATCAGTACTGATTCTAGATCAGCAGTAAGATGATCAGCGGAGAATTGAACAGAATTGTGGTACTTGTTACTAATCTATTTGATTATTAGATATGCCTCCGAGACGAGTACCAGAACAGGGAAGTACATCCAATCCTACAATGGATGTTACACCGACTCCAATGGAAACGTTACTGAAACGATTTCAGTCATTTCATCCGCCAACCTTGAAAGGCACAGAGAACGCTGTAGAGTGTGAGAGTTGGCTTGATGATATTGAGATGTTGTTCGAATCCTTGTAGTATACCGATGAGAAGAGGGTGAAATTAATTGGACACCAGTTACACGACGTTGCCAAGGACTGGTGGATTACGAGGAAGAGAGCCATGGAGCATAGAGGTACGATTATTACCTGGAATATATTCAGAACTGAATTTTATCAACGATTCTTTCCAATGTCGTACCGGAAGGATAAGGGGGCGGAGTTTGCCAACCTCAAGCAGGGACAGATGAACATAGAAGAGTACGTATCAAAGTTCTCCTCCTTGCTGAAATTTGCTCCACATGTGGCTGACAGCGAAGAAGCTACTGCCGACCAGTTCATCAATGGTCTGAACCCCGATATTTTCACATTGGTGAACACAGGGCGACCGAATAA
The DNA here is from genome assembly GCF_022965805.1 of Primulina eburnea. NCBI lineage: Eukaryota > Viridiplantae > Streptophyta > Magnoliopsida > Lamiales > Gesneriaceae > Primulina > Primulina eburnea. The sequence continues at coordinate 20,475,658 of NC_133104.1, read as the reverse complement.
TTTTACTGATGCCCTGAACCGAGCCAAGGGAGCAGAAGCCGGTCTGATAAAACAGAAAGGGGCTTCATTTGTGCCTCCAGCACTGAGACCACAGCAACCACCACCCAGATTTGAGGGTAGCAGCAGTAGTGGAGGAAAGAAGGAATTTTTGAAAGCCAGAGGAAAGCAATTCAAGAAATCTGGCAGCAGTTCTTCCAGCTCCGGTGGGACTAGACAGAGCCAGAGTTACACTGGAGTTTATTGCAAGACTTGCGGAGGAAGACATGCTACTGAGCAATGCCAGGGAGTGACTGGTAGTTGCAATTTCTGTAAACAGCCGGGACACTTTGCTAAAGTGTGTCCCCAGAGAGGTTCCCAAAAATCTCAGGGGGCCGAGTCATCGGGATCAGCAGCACAGACTGAGAGACGATCAGCTGCTGTTCATACATTTCAGCTAGCGCCAGCTCAGTCACAGCAGAAGCCAGGAGGAAGCCAGACAGTGGGTCAGCCTCCGAGACAGCAGGCCAGAGTCTTCGCTTTGACAGAAGAGCAGGCCCAGGAAGCACCAGATGACGTGGTGACAGGTAACTGTTCTTTATGTGGTTATCCTGCTTACGTATTAATTGATACCGGTGCTTCACACACATTTATTTCTGAACGATTTGCATTAAGTCATGCATTGCCTGTAGAGTCTTTATCTACTGTAGTGTCTGTCTCTTCGCCTTTGGGGACGGGTTTGATATCCGTGAATTCGGTTAAACATTGTATGCTACAGTATGACGGGCATGAGATTGAGTTAGATTGCATCGTACTTGGATTGTCTGACTTTGACTGTATTATCGGTATTGATATGCTGACCAAGTATAGAGCGACAGTTGATTGTTTCCACAAGATAGTGAGATTCAGACCAGATATGGCTGAAGAGTGGAAATTTTACGGTAAGGGTTCTAGATCGAGAATTCCTTTAGTATCCGTACTATCTATGACTCGATTGTTACAGAAAGGAGCAGAAGGGTTCCTTGTATATTCAGTAGATTTACTGAAGTCGAGTCCAGCATTGGCAGATCTGCCAGTGGTACGTGAGTTTGCTGACGTCTTCCCAAATGAGATCCCGGGATTACCTCCCGTTAGAGAGATAGACTTCAGCATTGAACTGATGCCAGGTACAGTACCGATTTCTAGAGCTCCGTACAGAATGGCACCAGTTGAATTGAAAGAATTGAAAGATCAAATGGAAGACTTACTGGCCAAGGGGTACATCAGACCGAGTGTGTCTCCTTGGGGTGCTCCAGTATTGTTCGTAAGAAAGAAATGGTTCGATGAGACTCTGCATCGACTATCGGCAACTGAACAAGGCAACGGTAAAGAATAAATATCCTTTTCCTCGTATAGATGATTTATTCGATCAGTTGCAGGGTTCTTCAGTATATTCCAAGATCGATTTGAGATCGGGATATCATCAGCTGAGAGTCAAAGATTCTGATATCTCAAAGACGGCATTCAGAACCAGGTATGGCCATTATGAATTTATTGTCATGCCATTTGGTTTGACGAATGCTCCAGCTGTGTTTATGGGATTAATGAACCGTGTCTTCCAGAAATATCTCGATGATTTTGTGATTATTTTCATCGATGATATTTTGATTTATTCAAAGAATATGAGTGAGCATGCTGATCATCTAAGAACTGTGTTGCGAATTTTAAGGTCTGAGAAGTTATATGCTAAACTGTCGAAATGTGAATTTTGGCTAAGACAGGTAGTATTTCTGAGTCATATTATATCTGGAGATGGTATATCAGTGGATCCCAGTAAAGTGGAAGCCGTGATTTCTTGGCCAAGACCGACGTCAGTGCCCGAAATTCGCAGTTTTATGGGTTTAGCGGGATATTACCGTTGATTCATTTAGGATTTTTCGAGTATAGCTAAACCTATTACTCAGCTGACTCTGAAAATTGCTCCATTTGTTTGGTCTGAAGAATGCGAGACCAGTTTTCTAGAATTGAAGAAGAGACTGACCAGTGCCCCGGTGTTGACTATTCCCTCAGGTACTGGTGATTTTGTGGTTTATTGCGACGCTTCTCACAGAGGGTTGGGATGTGTGCTGATGCAGCGAGGGCATGTTATCGCTTATGCCTCAAGACAGCTTAAACCACATGAGACTCGTTATCCAACATGATCTAGAATTGGCAGCCATTGTCTTTGCATTAAAGATATGGCGACACTATCTTTATGGGGAGAAATTTGAGATATATTTTGATCATAAGAGTTTGAAATATCTGTTTTCACAATCTGAATTAAATATGAGGCAACGAAGATGGCTTGATTTGCTTAAAGATTTTGATTGTGAAATCAAATACTATCCAGGAAAGTCTAATGCAGCAGCTGATGCACTGAGTTGAAAGGTATGTTCTTTATCCTTATCGACGATTGGTGTTTCAAATTTGATAGAAGACTGCTGTTTGTCTGGATTAGAATTTGAAACAGATTATCGACCGTTGAGACTTTATATGGTGCAAGTAGAACCAGAGCTGATTATGAGAATTAAGACAGCTCAGCGAAGTGATCAGAATGTACAGAAATCAGTGTCGATGGTTAGAACAGGACATCGATCAGAATATCAAGTACGTGACAACGTCTTGTATGTGAATAATCGTCTGGTTGTGCCGAATGTTTCAGATTTGAGAAGACAGATATTGTCAGAAGCGCACAACAGTCGATTCAGTATTCATCCTGGTGGCAGAAAGATGTATAACGATTTGAAAGGACAGTTCTGGTGGAAAAAAATGAAGACTGATATCGCCGAATTTGTTTCCAAATGTCTGAATTGCCAATAGGTGAAAGCAGAAAGAAAGAAACCAGGAGGATTATTACAGAGTTTGTCCATTCCTGAATGGAAATGGGATCACATTTCTATGGATTTTGTGACACAATTGCCACGTTCCTCCAAAGGTTGTGATGCGATTTGGGTCGTGATTGACAGATTGACCAAATCCGCATGTTTTATTCCGTACAAGATGACGTATAGATTTGACCAGATGGCAGAGATCTATGTCAGAGAAGTGGTCAGATTGAATGGAGTGCCGAAGTCGATTGTATCAGATCGTGATCCTCGATTTACTTCGCACTTCTGGTAGAGTTTGCAGCAGGCTCTCGGTACGAAGTTACATCTGAGTACCGCATATCATCCACAGACCGACGGACAGTCAGAGCGAACTATCCAGACATTGGAAGATATGCTGAGAGCAGTAGTGCTAGATTTTAGCACTAATTGGCAAGATGCATTGCCGCTTTGTGAGTTTTCGTACAACAACAGCTATCAGACGAGTATTGAAATGGCACCATTCGAAGCGTTGTACGGAAAGAAGTGCAGATCCCCTCTCTATTGGGATGATATCTCTGAAGTACCTGAGATTGGACCAGATATGATCAGAGATATGACAGAAAAAGTAAAGCTAATTCGAAAGAAAATGAAGGCAGCGCAAGACAGACAGGCCAAATATGCCAATGTTCGACGTAGACCGTTGGTATTTGAGGCAGGAGACCGAGTTTTCTTAAAGATTTCACCTTTCAGAGGAGTTGTCAGATTTGGCAAGAAAGGGAAACTGTGTCCACGATATATCGGGCCTTATGAGATCCTCGAGAAGATAGGAGATCGTGCCTATCGACTCGCTTTACCGCCTTCATTATCTGGGATACATGATGTTTTTCATGTATCGTTATTAAGGAAGTACCTTCCTGATGCTTCACATGCTATTCAACCAGACGAGGCCGAACTGGATGAGACGTTGAGCTATGTCGAAAAACCGGTTCAGATTATTGATAGGCAAGAAAAACAGCTCAGAACGAAGATTATTCCACTTGTAAAAGTTCAATGGACTCGTCATGGCACTGAAGAAGCAACCTGGGAGTCTGAATCAGATATGAGACAAGAATTCCCAGAGTTGTTTAGATGATGTAAAATTGTATACAGTCTTGTATATACTCCTTATTGATACGAATGAAATGCTTGTGATTTCGAGGACGAAATCTTATCTTAGGGGGAAGAAATGTAATGCCCGAGAATTAATCACGGTTAATTAACAATTATGGAGTACTAATTTAATGCGATTATGAAAGGGCTAACCGAGACACGAAAGGAGATCACGTGGGAAAATTGAAGTGCGAGGACAGTAGGATCGGCGCACATGCGCGAGTATACGCGCGCACATGCGCGAGAGGTCCAGAGGGGTTGGCGCACATGCGCGACTGAATGCGCGCACATGCGCCAAACAGGCAGAAGACCTCGCGCTTATGCGCGGAAGATGTCGCGCATATGCGCGAGCCTATGCAAGTGATGTCCAGAAGACATCGCGCATATGCGCAGAACTAAGTCGCGCATATGCGCGAGTTGCCAAGATCGAGACCAGTAGGTCTAGCGCATATGCGCCAGAAATGTCGCGCATATGCGCCAGACATGCAGAAGGGAAAAGCGACATTTGGCTTGCTGGATGTACGTGTAATGCCCAAGAATTTATAGAAGGTTAATCTGAGATTATTGATTTTGTATGGACATGAATTTAACCGGGCCAAATTTTGATTAAATTGAGAGAACTAGTGTGGGGACCCGGGTTCTAACTCAATTCTTTTGGGATTTAATTGGATCTTTATTATAAATGGCGGGTCAAAATTTTTCGCTTTCTAACATTAAATCGAATGTTAACATAAAGCGTCTCATTTTTATTTAAAACAAACATGAGTCAACGACTATTACATGACATGATCTAGTAGCCTTACTTGTTATACATGTTACAATAACAACATAACATCTCTAGTATCAACATAAAACTACTAGTGCAACATCAGAAGTCTTCTGCTACACCCGGCATCTCCACGCTATCAACTCTCTCTTCCTCGTCGTGACCCTGATCCTGCCCCACCTGTTGCCATGCACACATACAGACACGACAACAGCCGGATAACTCCGGTGAGAACATATCCCAGTATAAAACATGGATGCATGCAATGTAAATATCATATACAAAAGCATAGCATATGTAACAAGTAACATGAATATAAATCTAAACATGTAGAAGAATACAAATCTGTATTCCCCAATTCAAATCTTGACTCGACTCTTTTCTAATCTAGGGATCCCGGTGTGAATAAGACGGTCTGTCACCTACCCAGCCACTCGGGGCAACGGTACGTCTTATTCCTAGACTTCGGTCAACTCTGTATCGAGGGTCTACACATATAACAAATCTGTTTCTATGCGTCGATACACCGAAACGTCTAGTTTTGGCAAGTCTGCCAATCTCTCCTATCTCAAGACTCGAATATAAATCAATAAACGAAACATTACATAATCAATGTAATAACTATCTAGTATGTGATTTAGGGAAACTCGTATCAAATCTGAATCGAGTTGTGCAATCCCGTGACCACATGAATTATACCTTTCTTGTCGAATCGTCGGTGTCGCAGTCGAAGTCTCGAGTTCACAATAACCAATATAATCTGAAATGGCAATGTGTAGACACACTCTATCAACAAGCATCTCAACTAACTCAATGTACAAATCTGTAACTGATTTCAATACAATTCAACGGCGTAACGGCTTATTTCTCAATACCGGCCAACTCAATCTCAACATAACAATATCATAATCAATCTCAATAACTCATAATCTCATCCAATACAAACATGAATACCAAATTCTGCATAATCTTCACATAATACATGCTGGAAAATTGAACCTATAGCATACGACATCCGTAATTCAATCCGTTTACGTTTCTACGATGCTTAGCATATCAAGAACACATATTCGCAACAAAATCATAAGTTCCCCAACATCCACAATCTGAATCATGCTGGAATTATATCAAACTTACGTCACTTTGTAGCCTTCAATGCAAGGAACACAAATCTTACCTCGGAATTAAAATCGGATGAACAACTCTTGCATAATTCTACTTTTTAGCACGAAGAAACTTGAAGGATTTCCTTGGGAGCTCTCGGTTCTGAATTCTGAAGAATGAAGGAGTGATGTGTCAACATAACATATATATACCTCATGCCATGTGTCAAGACCAAAATCGAAGGTGGCAATTTCTCATGCAGACCGCGGGTGCGGTGTCTCAAGAGCGCGGGTGCGCTATGCTCACGGCAAGTTCATCCAAAAATGTAGCACTTAGACCGCGGGTGCGGTCCTTACATGACCGCGGGTGCGGTCTCACACCGCGGGTGCGGTCGTGCTAGCACCGCGGGTGCGGTGTCTGTTCGCACATTTCCCTCAATTTCCTCTCAATGCACCGCGGGTGCTGTATCTCTAACACCGCGGGTGCGGTGTGGCTTCGGCCATGCTTCAAAAATTCCACTCTATATGTCATGCATTCTCATGGTTTCAAGTCTCACATCAATGCCAATTGACAATTCTCGAGCCTTACATTTCTCCCCCTCTTAGACAAGAGTTCGTCCTCGAACTCGCATAACAACTTAATCAATCATAGTAAAGGAAGAAATGACATTAGAACTGAAAGAAAACTCACATCATACAAATAGCTCGGGATGCCTCTGTCTCATCTCAGACTCTGTCTCCCAAGTTGCTTCCTCGATGCCATGACGACTCCATTGCACCTTCACAAGTGGAATGGTCTTAGTTCTAAGCTTCTTTTTCTTTCTATCCAGAATCTGTATCGGTTGCTCGACGTAGCTCAAAGTCTGATCTAACTCGGCTTCGTCAGGTTGAATAACATGAGAATCATCTGGCATGTATCTGCGAAGCATCGATACATGAAAAACATCATGTATACCGGACAATGAAGGAGGAAGAGCAAGTCTGTAAGCTCGATCGCCAATCTTCTCAAGGATCTCATACGGACCGACGTATCTAGGAGACAACTTTCCTTGCTTGCCAAATCTGACAACGCCTCTGAAAGGTGAAATCTTCAGAAATACTCTGTCTCCCTGCTCGAATACTAACGGTCTACGTCTAATATTGGCGTATTTCGCTTGCCTATCCTGTGCCGTTTTCATTCGTTTCTGAATGATCTTCACTTTTTCTGTCATCTCACGAATCATATCAGGCCCTAACTCTGGTACCTCAGAAATATCATCCCAGTACAACGGAGATCTGCACTTCTTTCCGTATAAAGCTTCGAACGGTGCCATCTCTATGCTAGTCTGATAGCTGTTGTTGTATGAAAACTCACACAACGGCAATGAATCTTGCCAACTAGTACCAAAGTCTAGTACTACAGCTCTCAGCATATCCTCTAGAGTCTGGATAGTCCGCTCTGACTGTCCGTCTGTCTGGGGATGATAAGCAGTGCTCAGGTGTAAAGTCGTACCCAAAGCCTGCTGCAAACTGTGCCAAAAGTGAGAAGTGAATCGTGGATCACGATCTGATACGATCGACTTCGGCACACCGTGCAATCTGACGACATCTCTGACATACAACTCGGCCATCTGATCGTGTCGATAGGTCATCCGGTACGGAATAAAACACGCTGATTTGGTCAGTCTGTCTATCACAACCCAAATCGCGTCACAGCCCCGCGAAGATCGAGGTAACTTCGTCACGAAATCCATGGAAATGTGGTCCCATTTCCATTCAGGAATATACAAACTCTGAAGTAGACCTCCGGGCTTCTTTCTCTCTGCCTTCACCTGTTGGTAATTCAGACATCTAGACACAAATTCTGCAATGTCTGTCTTCATCTGTTTCCACCAGAATTGTGTCTTCAAGTCATTGTACATCTTCCTGCCTCCAGGATGAATGCTGAACCGACTACAATGTGCCTCCGACATGATCTGTCGTCTCAAATCTGAAACATCTGGCACCACTAGACGGTTATGCACATACAGAACAGAATCTCTGACCTGATATTCTGAGATATGACCAGCTCTGACCATATCAATCGATTTCTGCACACTCGGATCAGTTCTCTGTGCTTCTTTGATCCTCGAAATCAAGTCTGGCTCAATCTGAATCGCAGCAAGTCGCAACGGTCTACTCTCTGTATTAAATGTCAATCCAGACAAGCAACAATCTTCTACTAAACTCGATACACCTATAGTCGACAAGGACAAAGAACATACCTTTCGACTCAAGGCGTCTGCCGCTGCATTCGACTTCCCTGGATGGTACTTGATCTCGCAATCAAAATCTTTCAGCAGATCAAGCCATCGTCGCTGCCTCATGTTCAACTCTGACTGAGAAAAGAGATACTTCAAGCTCTTATGATCGGAATAGATCTCAAATTTCTCACCATACAGATAGTGACGCCAGATCTTGAGTGCAAATACAATCGCCGCCAATTCAAGATCATGAATCGGATAACGAGTCTCGTGTGGCTTCAGCTGTCTAGAGGCGTACGCTATCACGTGCCCTCGCTGCATAAGAACACATCCAAGCCCTCTGTGAGATGCATCACAATATACAACGAACTCACCTGTACCTGATGGAATCGTCAAGACAGGCGCACTAGTCAGCCTCTTCTTCAGCTCTACAAAACTAGTTTCACAATCTTCAGACCACACAAACGGCATATTCTTCTGTGTCAACTGGGTGATAGGCTTCGCTATACTGGAGAAATCTCGAATAAAACGACGATAATACCCGGCTAGACCCATGAAACTGCGTATCTCAGGCACAGAAGTCGGTCTCGGCCAACTGATCACAGCCTCAACTTTACTCGGATCTACCGCAATACCATCTCCAGATATAATATGCCCCAAGAAGACAACCTGTCGCAGCCAGAATTCACACTTGGACAGTTTGGCATACAACCGCTCATTCCTCAAAGTCTTCAATACAATTCTCAGATGATCTGCATGCTCAGTCAAACTCTTCGAATACACCAAAATGTCGTCAATAAACACAATCACAAATTCATCTAAATATCTCTGAAAAATGCGGTTCATCAAACTCATGAACACCGCAGGTGCATTCGTCAAACCGAAAGGCATAACAACAAACTCGTAATGTCCATACCTGGTTCGAAATGCAGTCTTCGGAATATCAACGTCTCTAACTCGGAGCTGATGATACCCTGATCTCAAATCGATCTTCGAGTATACCGAAGATCCCTGTAGTTGATCAAACAAGTCGTCGATGCGCGGCAAAGGATACTTGTTCTTCACTGTTGCCTTATTCAACTGCCTGTAATCAATACACAGTCGCATCGAGCCATCTTTCTTTCGAACAAAAAGCACCGGAGCACCCCAAGGTGATACACTGGGTCTGATATATCCCTTGGACAGAAGATCCTCCAACTGTGCTTTCAACTCTTTCAGCTCTATCGGCGCCATCCTATACGGAGCTCTCGAAATAGGAACAGAACCGGGCATAAGATCTATGCTGAAATCAACCTCTCGAACCGGAGGCAACCCTGGAATCTCATCAGGAAAAACATCTGCAAACTCGCAAACCACTGGCAAATCTGCCAATGCTGGGCTCGACTTCAGTAGGTCTACTGAATATACGAGAAAGCCCTCTGCTCCTCTCTGAAGCAATCTACTCATAGTCAGGGCAGATACTAAGGGAATCCGAGATCTGGAGCCCTTGCCGTAGAATTTCCACTCGTCTGTCATCTCGGGTCTGAATCTGACAATCTTGTGGAAACAATCTACCGTGGCCCTGTACTTGGTCAACATGTCTATGCCAACTATACAGTCAAAATCAGCTAAACCAAGTACTACACAATCAAGATCAATCTCATGCCCCTCAAACTGAAGCATACAGTGTCTAACAGTAGTCACAGATATCAAACCACTTCCCAACGGAGAAGCTATAGACACTACTGTCGACAACGACTCAACAGGCAATGAATGTCTCAATGCAAAATGTTCAGATATAAATGTATGAGATGCCCCTGTGTCTATCAACACATATGCAGGATAACCGCAAAGGAAACAATTACCTGCAATGACGTCATCTGGCGCCTCCTGCGCCTGTTCCTCTGTCAGGGCAAAGACACGTGCCTGCTGTCGAGGAGGCTGACTCACAGTCTGACTACCTCCTGGCCTCTGCTGAGTCTGTGTGGAGGGTGGCTGAAAGGAGTGTACAGAAGATGCCTGTCTCTCCATCTGTGGCGCTGCAGCAGACGATCCTGTACTCTGGAATCGCTGAGAACTCCTCTGTGGGCACACTCTGGCGAAATGCCCCTGCTGTCTGCAGATATTGCAGCGTCCCAGAACTCCTTGACACTGCTCCGTCGCATGTCGCCCTCCGCACGAACCACAGTATGCGCCACTATAATCTGACCCCTGACCTCTCTGTCGAGATCCACTTGAACTCGATGAACTACTCCCAGATTTCTTAAACTGTTTGCCCTTAGCCTTCAGAAAATCCTTCTTGCCACTACCACTAGCTCCACTGTCAAAACGAGGAGGAGGGGGTGGAAACTGAACGGTGGTAGGCTGTGGCGGTCTCTGCCCCTGAACACCGTAGGAAGCTCCTCGCTGCCTGATCAAGCCAGCCTCTGCTCCCTTCGCTCGGTTCAGTGCCTCTGAAAAAGTGTTAGGCCGTCCCGTGTTCACCAAAGTAAAGACATCGGGATTCAGCCCATTGATGAACTGATCGGCCACTGCCTCGTCGTTCCCGGCCACATGCGGTGCAAATCGCAGCAAAGCAGAAAATTTAGCGACATACTCCTCAATGTTCCACTGTCCCTGCTTCAGATTCGCAAATTCAGCTCCCTTATCTTTCCGGTAGGAGACGGGGAAGAAGCGCTGATAGAACTCATCTTTAAAAACTTTCCACGTGATATCAATGCCTCGGTGCTCCAAGGCTCTCTTCGTAGTCAACCACCAGCTCTTTGCAACCTCTTGCATCTGATGGCCTATCAACTTCACACGTCGTTCGTCAGTGTAAGCCAAAGACTCAAACAGCATCTCGATATCATCAAGCCAGCTCTCGCACTCTACTGCACTCTCTGTGCCCTTTAGGGTAGGCGGATGGAAAGACTGAAATCTCTTCAATAAGGTCTCCATCGGCGTAGCGGTAACATCCATCTGTGCACCGGACGTGCTACCCTGCTCTGGCTGTGGCACTCGTCTAGGCGGCATAAATCTGATCATCAAACTGATTAGTACACAACCAATATCATCTGTCTCAGCCCTCCTCTGATCATATACCTCTGATCGAGAATTGGTTCTGATTCAGGCTTGAAATGCTGTAAATCAATTCAGATAATACAACCACATACAATAGGGAAAGCAGTAAATCATGCTAGCATCTCAAAAGCAAGGAAGATGACTCGATCTACCCCGCTCATTCTATTCTATCTCAGTCTACAGAACCTACAGCTCTGATACCACCTGTTGTGGGGACCCGGGTTCTAACTCAATTCTTTTGGGATTTAATTGGATCTTTATTATAAATGGCGGGTCAAAATTTTTCGCTTTCTAACATTAAATCGAATGTTAACATAAAGCGTCTCATTTTTATTTAAAACAAACATGAGTCAACGACTATTACATGACATGATCTAGTAGCCTTACTTGTTATACATGTTACAATAACAACATAACATCTCTAGTATCAACATAAAACTACTAGTGCAACATCAGAAGTCTTCTGCTACACCCGACATCTCCACGCTATCAACTCTCTCTTCCTCGTCGTGACCCTGATCCTGCCCCACCTGTTGCCATGCACACATACAGACACGACAACAGCCGGATAACTCCGGTGAGAACATATCCCAGTATAAAACATGGATGCATGCAATGTAAATATCATATACAAAAGCATAGCATATGTAACAAGTAACATGAATATAAATCTAAACATGTAGAAGAATACAAATCTGTATTCCCCAATTCAAATCTTGACTCGACTCTTTTCTAATCTAGGGATCCCGGTGTGAATAAGACGGTCTGTCACCTACCCAGCCACTCGGGGCAACGGTACGTCTTATTCCTAGACTTCGGTCAACTCTGTATCGAGGGTCTACACATATAACAAATCTGTTTCTATGCGTCGATACACCGAAACGTCTAGTTTTGGCAAGTCTGCCAATCTCTCCTATCTCAAGACTCGAATATAAATCAATAAACGAAACATTACATAATCAATGTAATAACTATCTAGTATGTGATTTAGGGAAACTCGTATCAAATCTGAATCGAGTTGTGCAATCCCGTGACCACATGAATTATACCTTTCTTGTCGAATCGTCGGTGTCGCAGTCGAAGTCTCGAGTTCACAATAACCAATATAATCTGAAATGGCAATGTGTAGACACACTCTATCAACAAGCATCTCAACTAACTCAATGTACAAATCTGTAACTGATTTCAATACAATTCAACGGCGTAACGGCTTATTTCTCAATACCGGCCAACTCAATCTCAACATAACAATATCATAATCAATCTCAATAACTCATAATCTCATCCAATACAAACATGAATACCAAATTCTGCATAATCTTCACATAATACATGCTGGAAAATTGAACCTATAGCATACGACATCCGTAATTCAATCCGTTTACGTTTCTACGATGCTTAGCATATCAAGAACACATATTCGCAACAAAATCATAAGTTCCCCAACATCCACAATCTGAATCATGCTGGAATTATATCAAACTTACGTCACTTTGTAGCCTTCAATGCAAGGAACACAAATCTTACCTCGGAATTAAAATCGGATGAACAACTCTTGCATAATTCTACTTTTTAGCACGAAGAAACTTGAAGGATTTCCTTGGGAGCTCTCGGTTCTGAATTCTGAAGAATGAAGGAGTGATGTGTCAACATAACATATATATACCTCATGCCATGTGTCAAGACCAAAATCGAAGGTGGCAATTTCGCATGCAGACCGCGGGTGCGGTGTCTCAAGAGCGCGGGTGCGCTATGCTCACGGCAAGTTCATCCAAAAATGTAGCACTTAGACCGCGGGTGCGGTCCTTACATGACCGCGGGTGCGGTCTCACACCGCGGGTGCGGTCGTGCTAGCACCGCGGGTGCGGTGTCTGTTCGCACATTTCCCTCAATTTCCTCTCAATGCACCGCGGGTGCTGTATCTCTAACACCGCGGGTGCGGTGTGGCTTCGGCCATGCTTCAAAAATTCCACTCTATATGTCATGCATTCTCATGGTTTCAAGTCTCACATCAATGCCAATTGACAATTCTCGAGCCTTACAACTAGGATGTTGAGCGAGAGTGCCTAGGAGAAGAGGGCCAAGAATTACTCGCCCGGGCGGATGTTTTTGACCGCCCGAGCGAGGCTGCTGGAATGGGCGAGGCCGAGAATGACTCGCCCGGGCGGCAACTTTTGTCCGCCCGAGCGAGCGACGTGCAACACAAAGGAATGTGCCACGTTTGGTTCATGCATGGAGTATATATATATATACATATAACATAAGCGTGTCTCGCAGATTGGATGGAAGCAAGAATCGAGATTTTGAGGGAAAAGCTTTGTTCTTATTTTTCACATTGATTTGTGAGCAAACCGTCTATTTGATTTTGAATCCGATTACAGTACCGTGTTCCTAGCAACGCAGGCTTCATTTGGACGTAAGTTTTGTTACGTTTAGACAAGATTTGAATTTATGATATTCTCAGAATTGAATATGATTCAGATATGGTGTTTCTGCTACCGTAGACATTGTAGAATTGAAGTCAGATTAAAGAACAGACTATTCCTGTAATTGTTATGATTTTGGAGAGATATTGACTGAGATTTTATATCAGAATTGTGTTAATATTCAGAGTAGGAATTATGTTGACACAGATTATGAGTTCCAGTATTATATTTGTGATGTTCAGATTGACGGGATTATCCAGATTGTATTGTTATGCCGTCGAAACATCAGTTGAGTTAGATTGATCAAATTCAGATATGATTTCGATTAGATTGTGATATTATTGATATGACTCAGATGGTATTAAGTTCAGACATTGATCAGATTGTATACAGAATTGAGTATTGTTCAGAACAGATTGTGATTTGAACTACATATTGATACAGTGTATTTGTTATTGTCGTTTCAGATCAGGGATGAACAGATTCGACTTCGAGACGTCGTCTTCATCAGATCAGGAAGACAAAGGTATAATTCATGTGATATTCGGGACGCATAACTCAAATTAGATTAATTTGAGTTTTCCAATAAAATCACATACTAGATTATTGTTTATATTGTTATCTGATTATGCTTTGATTATAGAATCTGTATTCAAGCAGGTAAGATAATTGTGATATTCAGTTATGAATATGATTATGCTTTGTTTACAGATTGTTATTCATTGCAGTTAAGATAGGAAAGTCTTTGACAGACATTGTCAGATATCTAGACGTTTCGGTGTATCTCAGCATAGGAGTAGGTATTACTCTTATTGCCGCCGTTGATACAGCTCAGACCGAAGTCTAGGAATGAGACGTTCATTACCCCGATTGGAGGGTAGGTAGTGACGTCTTATTCACACCGGGATCCCTAGAGTTCTAGTAGAGTCAAGTCTAGACGTGATTTGATTAGGACTGCATGCTTATATGGATGTGGTTCCTAGATCATAGGACCCATCATTATTGCTTCCAATTGTGCTAGCATGTTTTTATGATTTAGATTGGTTATATGCATGGTTGGTTGATTTGAAGTGCATGCTTGTTGTGTGATTAGATTTCATAGCTTATGAAATCTAATGTTTCGATTTTATTCGTAACAGCATGTTTCATGAATTATTTTATGTATATACATGTTTACCATGTTTTATACTGGGATTTATTCTCACCGGAGTTATCCGGCTGTTGTCTTGTTTTGTATGTGTGCATGACAATAGGTGGGGCTGGATCAGGGTCGAGATGACGATGAGAGAAGACGAGTTAGCGTGGTGATTCCGGACTTACAGTAGATTGGGTTTTATTACTTGAATTTAGTAGTTGAACCTTAGATTAGATTATTGTATGTTAATACTGAAATGTATTTTATACAGATATGTATATTATTAGATGCCATTACCTTCCGCGTTTATATTTTAAAAAGAAGAATTTTTAGACCCTGTTTATCAGAATAGATAATTACATCCCAGTGATGATTAAGAAGATGATTAGCGTCCGGGTCCCCACAGTACGTGTATATATATATATATATATATATATATATACCTTAATTTGAAAAGAATTCAGAAAGAAAAATCGAAATTGAGAGAAACTTTTGATCCTTGATTCTAGAATTCGATTTACGATCAATCCGTCCGTTAGATTTTAAATCCGACTTCGGTACTGTGTTCCTATCAACGCAGGCTACAACTGGACGTAAGTTTTACTACGTTTTGACATGTCTTGAAATTATGATATTGTCAGAATTGAATGGAACTCATATATGTTGTTCTTGACATGTTAGACAGCGTAGAATCGAAGTCAGATTAAGAAACGGACTGAATATGGAATTGTTATGAGTTTCAGAATGAAATTTACTAGAACTGATATCAGATTTGTACAGTGGTTGATTGTAAATTATTGGAATTGGTATAGACTGATATAGTATTACCAGTATCGCAAGATTGTACTGTTGTACTGTCAGAATTTGATAAAACAGAGATGTTATGATTTGATTAGAATATTTATACAAAATATTGGTATTGTCATTGCCAGATTGAACAGTGACAGACTTTGAATCAAGACTTTGATTGTACCAGAACGACAGAAAGAAAGGTATAAATAAATGTTGATTCGGGATTGCACAACTCGAGTTAGGTTTGACTTGAGTTTCCCTAAATCACATACTTTATTTTATTGCATTGATATTTGCAGATTATCAGATTGATATGTTAATCTATTGACTTAGAACAGAGTCAGAGTCCGAGTCTAGGGCAGAACCACCGAGTCTTTCTCAGAACCGATAAGACTCTAGACTTACGGTGTATCGAAGAGCCTTAGATGTACATCGACGTCTATCTCAGACACTCGATACAGCATACCAAAGTCTAAATTAGATTGGGATCCCTAGATTTGAGATAAGATAAGATTAGATCACGAGTCATTGATTCATGTAGTCAGATTAGATACATGTTTTGATGTTTGTTATGCTTTTATATATGTTTTATATGATTGCATTTAATACATTGTTTATACTGGGATATTTATATCTCACCGGAGTTATCCGGCTGTTGTCTTGTTTGTATGTGTGCATGACAACAGGTGGGACAGGTACAAGGTCACAGAGGTGAAGACAGATCGAGATTAGAGTGGTGATTCTGGACTTGGACTAGAGATAAGGTTTAAACACTTGATAGTTAGTTGTTAAACCTGAGATGTGTATGATTGTATATTTTATCAGATTTATACTTTTATACTGATATGTATAGGAGTTTTATTCCATTACCTTCCGCATTTAATAAAAAAAAATTTAGACCCTGATTACTATAATTGACTAATTAGTCCCACTGATGTTTAAAAAGATGATTAGCGTCCGGGTCCCCACACAAACCCTGGTCTTCGACATTGGAAAACTGTGAAAGTCATCCTCAAATATTTGAGAAGGATCAATAAGTTGTTCTTGGTCTATCGGGGTGGAGAACTGAAATTGGAAGGCTATACCGACTCTAGCTTCCAAAGCGATATCAATGACTCGAAGTCAACCTCTGAGTTCGTATTCATGCTCCATGTTGCTGCTATCTCTTGTAATAGTTCTAAGAAAGACAGTACTGCGGATTCCACCACTGAGGCCGAATACATTGATGCATCAGATGCAGAAAAAGGAGGCTGTTTGGATAAGGAATTTCGTCCAAGAGTTGGGCGTCATTCTTAATAGAGTTGCTCTTGTCCCGGTGCTGTGTGACAACACGGGAGCTATAGCTCAAGCAGAGGACCCAAGGTCTCATCAGAAGTCCAAACATGTATTGAGAAAGTACCACAACCTACGAGTTATTGTGGAAAGAGGAGTAGTGTCGATTGAAAAAGTCTGCTCCGCAGATAATGTTGTTGATCCACTAACTATGCCTTTACCTGGACCATTATTCGAGAAATATCGCGAAGCGATGGGTTTCAAGCATATGGGTAGTTGGCTCTAGTGCAAGTGGGAGATTGTTAGAGTAGGTGCACGTCGAGCTAAGTGTTGACCGAGTGTTCACAATGAAACTCTTTGTATAAACAATCTTTATTTTAATAATATTTGAAGTTATTATTTTGGCACATCTTTATCTGTATATCCATGCTAGTTGCATAGATAAAGTATTTGAATATACAAATAGAAGAAAGAATTTGAGATCCTCATATGATGAGTATCATGAAACTCATATTTGGAATACTGTATATTCTAAACAGTTCCTAGTCGATTCAGCTGCCGCTAAGAAGGATATAGGCCGCTCGAGTTCGAGACTAGTATCTGCGATGTGAGTACCATGTTTCCTTGGTAGGGGACATTGTGATGTCCAATCATGCAGATAGGTGCTCCTGGTAGAGTGCACTGAACAACCCTCCATAAAGGAATTTCCAAGTGGTTCTCACTTATCGAGTGGAAACGTTCTAGTTTTGGTTGTGCACCATTAATCCTTATGACCCGGGACAATATTGAGACTCTATGTGCTAGCCTTACACTTTGATTTGTTACCGACTCTCATGGGTCACCAAGTGGCAAGGTTGGGTGTTTTGTCGAAACATATAGGAGTCGATGCATTTTAGTCGGGGATTCACCACTTACCTTCGGGTATGGATATCCTATGTGATCTTATGTGTATGTAGTTTGAAATCTCTTATCAGAGAATGGTGGTAATTATGAAAGGGGTTTCATAGATTACACCATCGATGCAACTACGACATGACACATAGTATATATTCATTGACAACTCTCGATATACCAATGGTTGTCGAATCGGTTGGTATATATGAGTTGAAAGGACCGTACTGTACGCTAACCATAATTGAATGGTTCTTACAGGCACTATCATTTGATACCTAGGGAATCATGTAAGCGATGCTACTAAGCATTTAACATCATTGGTTGGGTACTATCAGACTTGAGTTCTGACATTCTTGTTATCAAGGAGTTGATAAGTAAAAATGGAGCAATTGGGGTATGCTCAAATAAGGACATGTTTAGTCCGAATCACATGGAGATGTGAACCCACAGCTAGTAGTATCAATGAACCATTGAGGGCCACACAAGTACTAGCTTTCTAGATCCCGTTGAGAAGTAAAATAGTTCAATGTGTTGAACGGCGTATAAAGGAGTTTATAAGCGTAAGGAAAAATAGAAGTATGACTTCTATGAGGGAAATGTAACTTTTAATTTGTGGAAGTGTTCCTAAATTAAAAGTTGGCAAAATAAATAATGTCTTTGAAAATTGTGATTTTCATAAACATTATTATGGACTAAATTAAATTAATTCAAGTGTTGAATTAATTAAACATTAGTGGGCCTAGTAGAGTCCAAATAATTAAATTAGGTCAAGTGTTGAATTAATTAAATCATATTAGTTCTTGTAGAGCCCAATAGTAAAATAATTATTCAACTAGTGACCTGAGTAAATTCAAGTAATATTTAATTAGTCTCAAATTTGTTTGAGATAATTAAAATAAGTCCATGGATTTTTAATTGTTAAAAATCAAATAAAAATGCATGCATGGGAGGTGAAGGGTTGGGAGACTACTTTTTCAATAATCAAGGCTTGGCATGCTAAAATTGTTAGAGTAGGTGCACGTCGAGCCAAGTGTTGGCCGAGTGTTCACAATGAAACTCTATGTATAAAAAATATTTATTATAATAATATTTGAAATTATTCTTTTGGCAGATCTTTATCTGTATACCCATTCTATTTGCATAGATAAAGCCCTTGAATATACAAATAGTAGAAAGAGTATGAGATGCTCATATGATGAATATCATGAAACTCATATTTGGAATACTGTATATTCTAAACAGTTCCTAGTCGATTTAGCCGCCGCTAAGAAGGTTATAGGCCGCTCGAGTTCGAGACTAGTATCTGCGATGTGAGTACCATGTTTCATTGGTAGGGGAAATTGTGATGTCCGAGCATGCAGATAGGTGCTCCTTGTAGAGTGCACTGAACAACCCTCTATAAAGGACTTTCCAAGTGGTTTTCACTTATCGAGTGGAAACGTCCTAGTTTATGGTTGTATACCATTAGTCCTTATGACCCGGGACAAAATTAAGACTCTATGTGCTAGCATTGCACTTTGACTTGTTTACCGACTCTCAAGGGGTCATCAGGTGGCAAGGTTGGGTGTTCTGTCGAAACATATAGGAGTCGATGCGTTGTAGTCAGGGATTCACCGCTTACCTTCGGGTATGGATATCCTATGTGTTCTCATGTATGTGTAGTTTGAAATCTCTGATCAGAGTATGGTGGCAATTAAGAAAGGGGTTTCTTAGATTACACCATCGATGGAACTACGACATGACACATAGTATCGATTCATTGACAACTCTCGATATACCAATGGTTGTCGAATCGGTCGGGATATATGAGTTGAAGGGACCGTACTGTACGCTAACCATAATTGAATGGTTCTTGCAGGCACTATCATTTGATACCTAGGGAATCATGTAAGCGATGCTGCTAGGCGTTTAACATCATTGGTTGGGTACTATCAGACTTGAGTTCTGACATTCTTGTTATCAAGGAGTTGATAAGTAAGAATAAAGCAATTGGGGTATGCTCAAATAAGGACATGTTTAGTCCGAATCACATTGAGATGTGAACCCACGACTAGTTGTATCAATGAACCATTGAGGGCCACACAAGTACTAGCTTTCTAGATCCCGTTGAGAAGTAAAATAGTTCAATGTGTTGAACGGCTTATAAAGGAGTTTATAAGCGTAAGGAAAAATAGAAGTATGACTTCTATGAGGGAAATGTAACTTTTAATTTGTGGAAGTGTTCCTAAATTAAAAGTTGGTCAAATAAATAATGTATTTATAATATTGTGATTTTCATGAACATTATTATGGACTAAATTAAATTAATTCAAATGTTGAATTAATTAAACACTAGTGGGCCTAGTAGAGTCCAAAAAATTAAATTAATTCAAGTGTTGAATTAATTAAATAACATTGGGGCTTGTAGAGCCCAATTAAAAATAATTATTTAACTAGTGGGCTTGAGTAAAATCAAGTAAAGTTTAATTGGGATCAAATATGTTTGAGATAATTAAATTAAAAATTCCATGGGCCCTTTGTAAATGTTACAATCCCACTAGATTTTGCATGCTTGGGAGATGAAGAGTTGTGAATACTTTTGATTAAAAAAATGGCATGGCATGCTAAAAGTGATTTTTTCTACTTTTCGCACAACCTAGACAACTCATTCAGTCTCCCACTCTAACACACTTGGCCGAAAATCTCACACACAATTTCTCTCAATTTTGTGTTCTTCAATTGTTGAAGAAAGCAATTTCTTCTCTTTGAAAAATCTTCTTATTTTTCTAGTGCAAAATAAGAAGGGTTCTAGCTTGCAAGTGGTGGGCCTAATTTTGAAAGTAGGAGGAGGCTTGTAGATTTGTCTTGCCTTTGAAGAGCCAAGTTGTTTACAACTTGGTTGGAGCCATTACATCAACCTCAAGAGGTTGATAGGTATAATTTCTTAACACCCTATGTATGACAAAGGTGTTTAGTATATGTTACACACTAGTACTAAGGTGCTCGATTTTTCTCTTGCAAAAACCGAAAATTTTGTACCTTCCGTTGCGCATTCGGGCACCTAAAATCTATCACTTTCAAGTGGTATCAGAGCTAAGGGTACTAGTATGTGTAGCATATACATGATATTATATTGAGAACTTATTTCTAACCGCATAAGATGATTTTTTGCAACAAAAATCAAGGCATATTTGGGCGATTTTTGGGCAGCAAGGGCAGCCCCTTTGAAAAATAAAAAAAATAAAAAATTTTGTTCGCCGGAATCCGGCGACGACGATGACGACTAGGGTTTCCAAAAGTGTTTTGGATTATCAAAGTGTCATGATCCTTGAAGTTGTGGGGCCATGAGATAGCTAACATATTTGTGAAATTTAAATGGGCCAAAATGTTTTTGGTGAAAAATGATTTTTTGGGCCCTTAAGTTTAAATTTACAAAAGCTGCAAATATTTTCTCATTAAATTAATAATTGAAGTTGGACTTTAATTATTTATAGTAAATGGTGATTTACAAGAAATTCGGTTAGAAATAAATTAATTAGAAAGTAGACCAAGGTGTTTGTATACTTTGTTAATTTAGTTTATAATCGTGGCGGTTAGTGATTGGATTAAGATATAAAATATTGGATCAATTAATTATTGTGATAATTAATTGATGGTGTATGATATGTGATATTATGCATGAAGGATGATCAAAAGCCCAAGCCTAATTTGCTAGGTGTATGCAAGGATATTTTGTGTTGAATGATTGTAATATTTATCAAATTTCAAGTGGGCTTGGTTATGGCCCGTTCCCACCCCATGAGATGTATCCCTATTTGCCATGGATATTTATTTGTAAATATTAGAATAGTGGAAGATCAAGACTGGAAGATGGTGGCCTTGATGATTATGAAGATCGAAGACATGTAAATATTGGAAGCTTATGTAATAGTTGAATTTGTATCCCTTGCATTTCCCTATGATTGGACCTAGGCCCGTTCTTAGCTCACACAGGCCATTAGTTTTGGGGCGATTGATCATCCATGTTTTGTTTATTGTTTTTAATATATGCATGATATGTTATAAATAATGAGTATGTGCGTTATTATTATGATAATAACAAAGTTGCATGAATCCGGCAAACATACGATCAAACATGGAGAGCTTTTAAATAAAATTAATGATGAGACCTTTCAAAATTAAAAACCCTCATTTTGAATAAGATTCAAAATTAATATCAAGCCCGAAAAGGGGAATTATAAATTTGTTTATAATTTCCATGTCTTCCATCGAGAATGGGTGCATGATAAACGCTATGCGTACTCGGGGCTCGGCTCATATTATTGGGGGAGCTTTGGGTGCCGGAAAGCTGTGACATCCATTGACATGGTGATGTGAACTACGTGGAACTCCCATGATTTCGGCTCATATTATTGGGGGAACTCATGGCGACCGTCCATTAAGGTTCAACATCGATGGGTAAGGCTTGACACATGAAGATGAACGAAGTCATATTATTGGGTCCTAATCAAACGTGAGACAAAAGTTTACGTAGAGGGTTGCATGGAGATGCAATTGGAAACTACCTTTTAGGAATTGTGAATGGCTGATATTATTCGGGATCATAATTCGCTAATTGGACCTTACGTACCTACTGAGGAATGGAGTTTCCGTGTTTACTAGAGGGTAGCGAAAATGTCAAAACAGTGGGAGCGAAAATTTATAAAGTAAAAGTCCATACTTTATATCTTACTAAATATTTTAAATAGTCATTAACATTTATCTGTTTTACTTTTCAGTACAAAATTTGACAATGTTCTTAAATTCGCAATCCGCTTTCAGTCATACTCGAAAAACACGTATTAACCAGACCTAATTACCTCACTTGGCTAAGAAACCTAAAGATCGTCTTGAACTCGGAAAAGATTGCATATACACTGACTGAGTCGCCCCTGTTGAGGCTCCGACTAGCTGCACTCCTGAGGAATTACAGACCTACAAGGATTGGTGTGACCATGACTTGAAGGCCAGGTGTTATATGCAGGCTTCTATGAATGATGAGCTGCAGAGGCGTTTTGAGGATGCAAAGAATGTTGCTGACATTCATATGCACCTCAAGGAGCTCTTTGGTGAGAAGACTCGGCCTCTTAGGCATGCTACCGTCAAGGAGCTGATCACTATGCGCGTGCGAGATGGGGCCTCGGTCCATGAGCATGGCCTGAAGATGATTGTGCTCGTGGACAAGCTCGTTGGCATGGATTTGATATCGCCTTTGGAGTTGACCACCGACGTGTTGTTGTTATCGCTGCTTAGCTCATTTGATCCTTTTGTGGTGAACTTCAACATGAACAAGATGGAGCCGACCCTTGAGGAGTTGGTGAACATGCTTGTGACCTTTGAGTCCACCATAAAGAAAGAGAAGCCGGTTCTTTTTGTGAGCTCTTCATCTCGTACATAGACCGGTCCACCTGGGAAGGGAAAGAAGCGTTCTCTCCAACGTCCCAAGAAGAACGTGCTCTTGAAGAGGCAGACTCCGGGTCCCATTGTGACAGCCACACTAGTGAAGGCTGACCAGACTGTTGACATCTGTCATCACTGCAAGAAGCCTGGACATTGGAAGCGTAATTGCAGGGAATATCTGGCCCAGAAGAGTTCTGGAAACAGTGTGTTCTATATTGAAGTAAACATTTCAATTAACTCTACTACTTGGGTATTGGATACCGGATGTGGCTCACATCTCTGTAATAATTTGCAGACGATGGGAAGAAGTAGAAGGCTCAGGGAAGGTGAGACCTTCTTGAGGATGGGCAATGAGTCGAGGGTTGCTGCCAATGCCGTAGGATATGTTTGCTTGTATTTGAACAATGATTTTAAGTTATTTTTGAGAGACGTTTTGTTTGTACCAGATTTGGTAAAAAAACATTATTTCCATTTCTATGCTTGATAAAGATGGATATTCTTGTTTATTTAGCAAATGTGTTTGCAATATTTACAAGAATGAAAGTTTAATTGGCACTGGAGAACTTGAAAACGATCTCTACACCTAAAAATTGAAAGATATTCCACTAAACAATGTCCAAGCTATAACAACAACAAACCAGCGCAAACAAGATACTCTAAATTCGGCACAATTGTGGCATGCTCGATTAGGACATATTTCCATAAGAAGGATGAACAAGCTAGTGGGAGTGGGCATGCTTGATATGTCTGATACTAATGCTCTCACGACTTGTGAATCCTGTCTAAAAGGAAAGATGACCAAGAGTCCCTTTAAGTGCCATGTGGAGCGAGCCAAAGGGTTATTGAATTTGATCCATATCGATGTGTGCTGTCCGCTTAGCAACACCACTAAGAATGGACATGCCTACTTCATCACCTTTACCGATAAGTTTTCGAGGTATGGGTATGTGTATTTGATGAAATACAACTCTGAAGCCTTTGAAAGGTTCAAAGAATTCAGTGAAGTAGAGAAACAGTTGGACGAAGCATCAAGACACTTCGATCGGATCGAGGTGGTGAGTACTTGAGTGCCGAGTTCCAAGAGTATCTTAGGGAGAATGGGATTCTCTCGCAGTGGACTCCGCCCGCTACATCTCAGTTGAATGGTGCTTCGGAGCGTCGTAACCGGACTTTGATGGTCATGGTTCGGTGTATGATGGGGATCACGGAGTTGCCGCTATCCTTTTGGGGATATGCACTTGAGACAGCGGCACTGTTGTTGAACAATGTCCATTCAAAGGCAGTTGACAAGACACCATATGAGATATGGATGGGTAAGCCACCTAAATATTCTTATCATAGAATATGGGGGTGCCCTTCTTATGTGAAGCAGGTAGTGGGAGAAAAATTGGATAGTCGATCCATTTTATGTTACTTTGTAGGATATCCAAAGAATTCTGTTGGATATTACTTCTATCATCCCCAAGAAACAAAGGTGTTTGTTTCTAGGAATGCAACCTTTTTGTAAAAAAGAATTTCTATTGGATAGAAAAGGGGAGATGATAGAACTCGAAGAGGTTCGAGAGACACCCACCATTATAGAACCCACACCCGAAGAGCTGAGAGAGGAGAGACAAGTTCCTAGAAGATGCAAGAGAGTCTCGAGACCACCTATGAGGTATGGTCTGTTTCTTGAAGACGGCCATGATGAGCCTAACCATGGATGTGATCCAAGGACCTTCAGGGAAGCGTTATCTGATGCCGATTCATCCAAGTGGCTTGAAGCAATGGAATCTGAGATGAATTCCATGCATTCGAACCAAGTGTGGAATCTCGTGGATCCACCTGAGGGAATTGTTCCCATAGGGTGTAAATGAATTTAAGGAAGAGATTTACATGTCTCAACCTGAAGGGTTTACATCTATCGGAAGTGAGCATATGGTATGCAAACTTCAAAAATCTATTTATGGTCTAAAGCAAGCATCTAGGAGTTGGAACCTCAGATTCGATAGTACAATCAAAGAGTTTGTTTTTACTAAGAATCCTGAGGAACCCTGCGTGTATAAGAAGGTCAGTGGGAGTGTTGTGACATTCCTGGTGCTGTATGTTGATGACATTCTACTCATTCGGAATGATGTAGGAATGTTGCAATCAACTAAGATATGGTTAGCAAGTAAGTTCTCGATGTAGGACTTGGGTGAAACATCTTTTGTATTGTGAATACAAATCTATAAGGATAGATCAAAAGGATTCCTTATTCTCACCCAGTCCACATACATTGATACCATCGTGAAGCGGTTCTCGATGGATGAGCCCTAGAGAGGACATCTACCAATGTGTCATGGCGTGTCCCTATCCAAGTCTATGTCTCCCAAGACTGATGCAGAGATAGCGGCGATGACAAGCATTCCTTATGCATCTACGATTGGTAGCATCATGTATGGGATGATATCTGCACGTCCTGACGTGGCTTTCGCACTAAGTGTAGTGAGTAGATATCAATTGAACCCTGGTCTTCCACATTGGAAAGCTGTGAAAGACATCCTCAAGTATTTGAGAAAGACCAGTAAGTTGTTCTTGGTCTATGGGGTGGAGAACTTAAATTGGAAGGCTATACCAACTCTAGCTTCCAAAACGATATCGATGACTCGAAGTCAACCACTGGATTCGTATTCACGCTCAATGGTTCTGATGTCTCTTGGAAAGGTTCCAAGCAAGACAGTTCTACGGATTCCAGCACAGAGACCGAATATATTGCTGAATCAGATGCAGCAAAGGAGGCTGTTTGGATAAGGAATTTCTTCCAAGAGTTGGACGTCATTCCTAATAGTGTTTCTCCTGTCCCGGTGTTGTGTGACAACACGGGAGCTATAGCTCAAGCAAAGGAGCCAAGGTCTCATAGGAAATCCAAACACGTATTGAGAAAGTACCACATCCTCCGAGAGATTGTGGAAAGAGGAGATGTCTCGATTGACAAAGTCGGCTCCGCAGATTATGTTGCTGATCCGCTAACTAACCTTTACCTGGACCATTATTCGAGATGCATCGCGAATCGATGGGTTTGAAGCATATGGGTAGTTGGCTCTAGTGCAAGTGGGAGATTGTTAGAGTAGGTGCACGTCGAGCCAAGTGTTGGCCGAGTGTTCACAATGAAACTCTATGTATAAACAGTCTTTATTTTCATAATATTTGAAATTATTCTTTTGGCATATCTTTATCTGTATACCCATGCTAGTTGCGTAGATAAAGCCCTTGAATATACAAAGAGTAGAAAGAATATGAGATGCTCATATGATGAGTATCGTGAAACTCATATTTGGAATATTGTATATTCTAAACAGTTCCTAGTCGATTCAGCCGCCGCTAAGAAGGATATAGGTCGCTCGAGTTCGAGACTAGTATCTGCGATTTACCGACTCTCAAGGGGTTATCAGGTGGCAAGGTTGGGTGTTCTGTTGAAACATATAGGAGTCGATGCATTGTAGTCGGGGATTCACCGCTTACCTTCGGGTATGGATATCCTATGTGTTCTCAATTATGTGTAGTTTGAAATCTCTGATCAGAGTATGTTGGTAATTAAAAAAGGGGTTTCTTAGATTACACCATCGATGCAACTACAACATGACACATATTATCGATCCATTGACAAATCTCGATATACCAATGGTTGTCGAATCGGTCGGGATATATGATTCGAAGGGACCGTACTGTACGCTAACCATAATTGAATGGTTCTTGCAGGCACTATCATTTGATACTTAGGTAATCATGTAAGCGATGCTGCTAGGCGTTTAACATGATTCGTTGGGTACTATCAGACTTGAGTTCTGACGTTCTTGTTATCAAGGAGTTGATAAGTTAGAATGAAGCAATTGGGGTATGCTCATATAAGGACATGTTTAGTCCGAATCGCATGGAGATGTGAACCCACGAATAGTTGTATCAATGAACCATTGAGGACCACACAAGTGCTAGCTTTCTAGATCTCGTTGAGAAGTAAAATAGTTCAATGTGTTGAACGGCTTATAAATTAGTTTATAAGCGTAAAGAAAAATAGAAGTATGACTTCTATGAGAGAAATGTACTTTTTAATTTATGAATGTGTTCTTAAATTAAAAGTAGGCCAAATGAATAATGTATTTGAAAATTGTGATTTTCATAAACATTATTATGGACTAAATTAAATTAATTCAAATGTTGAATTAATTAAACACTAGTGGGCCTAGTAGAGTCCAAATAATTAAATTAATTCAAGTGTTGAATTAATTAAATAACATTGGGCCTTGTAGAGCCCAATTGGAAATAATTATTTAACTAGCGGGCTTGAGTAAAATCAAGTAAAGTTTATTTGGGCTCAAATATGTTTGAGACAATTAAATTAAAAAGTCAATGGGCTCTTTATAAATGTTACAAGCCCACTAGGTTTTGCATGCTTTGGAGATGAAGAGTTGTGAATACTTTTGATTAAAAAATTGCATGGCATGCAAAAAGTGATTTTTTCTACTTTTTCCACAACCTAGATAACTCATTCATTCTCCCACTCTAACTCACTTGGCCGAAAATAGCACACACAATTTCTCTCAATTTTGTGTTCTTCAATTGTTGGAGAAAGCACTCTCTTCGAAAAATCTTTTTATTTTTCTATTGCAAAATAAGAAGGATTCTAGCTTGGAAGTGGTGGGCCTAATTTTGAAGGTAGGAGGAGGCTTGTAGATTTGTCTTGCCTTTAAAGAACCAAGTTGTTTACAACTTGGTTGGAGCCATTACATCAACCTCAAGAGGTTGATAGGTATAATTTCTTAACACCCTATGTATGACAAAGATGTTTAGTATATGTTACACACTAGTACTAAGATGCTCGATTTTTCTTTTGCAAAAACCGAAAATTTTGTACCTTCCGTTGCGCATTCGGGCACCTAAAATCGATCTCTTTCAAAAAGTGTTTTAGCTTTTTACACAACCAAGACTAGTCTCCCTCCCCTTCAATCTATCATGCAATGGCCGAAAATTGATTCTCATTCTCTCCTAGTTTTTGTTCTTCAATTGTTGAAAAAAAAAACACTTACTTCTCAAAGAAAAATCCTCCTATTTTTCTAGTGCAAAATATGAGGGGATATTCCGAGTTGGTGGTGGGCTTGACTTGAAAGGGGATTGGTTACGGTGACCGGAAGCGCAACGGAAGTTCAAAAAATCAGATTTTTCATACAAAATTTCGGCCACCATGTTGAAAGTGTGTAGCAAATACAATAAACAAACATATGTCATACATAGGGTGTTTTAAAGAAATATACCTATCAATCTCAAAAGATTGATTATGGCTCCAACTTTATTGTCAAACAACAAAGCTCTTGAAAGGTAGAAACTATCTTCAAGCTTTCCAAGTTCTTGAATCTTTCCTTCAAATTAAGCCCACCACCAACTAGGTAGATCCCCTCATATTTTGCACTAGAAAAATATGAGGATTTTTCAAAGAGAAGTATTTTTCATTCCTCAACACTTGAAGAAGGAAAAATGGAGAAAAATTTTGGAGAGAAAAGAGTGTTTCTTCAACCATTGAAGAAAGAAAAATGTGAGAGAGAAAAATGAATAGTATTTTCGGCACTATTCATCCTAGGAGAGAAGGAGAGACATTTTTTTGGTTGTGGGAAAAGTTGAATCACTTTTTGCATGTCATGCCTTGAAAACTCAAAAAGTAGTCTCCCAACCTTTCACCTCCCATGCATGCATATTATATGGTTTTTATCAAAATAAAAACCATGGACTAAATTTAATTATCTCAAAAATATTTGAGACTAATTAAACATTACTTGAATTTACCCAAGTCCCACTAGTTAAATAAT
The DNA here is from genome assembly GCF_022965805.1 of Primulina eburnea. NCBI lineage: Eukaryota > Viridiplantae > Streptophyta > Magnoliopsida > Lamiales > Gesneriaceae > Primulina > Primulina eburnea. The sequence continues at coordinate 20,446,822 of NC_133104.1, read as the reverse complement.
TAATTTAAATTGAGCTCTACAAGACTCAATATAATTTAATTAATTCAACACTTGAATTAATTTAATTATTTGGACTCTTCTAGGTCCACTAGTGTTTAATTAATTCAACACTTGAATTAATTTAATTTAGTCCATAATAATGTCTATGAAAATCACAATTTTCAAATACATTATTCACTTGGCCAAATTTTAATTTAGGAACACTTCCATAAATCAAAATTTACATATCTCTCGTAGAAGTCATACTTCTATTTTTCTTTACACTTATAAACTCATTTATAAGTAGTTCAACACATTGAACTATTTTCTCCTTTATAGAAGTCATACTTCTAATTCTTCCTTACGCTTATAAACTCCTTTATAAGCCGTTCAACACATTGAACTATTTTTACTTCTCAACGGGATCTAGAAAGCTAGTACTTGTGTGGCCCTCAATGGTTCACTGATACAACTAGCCGTGGGTTCACATCTCTATGTGATTCGGACTAAACATGTCCTCATATGAGCATACCTCAATTGCTCCATTCTTATTTATCAACAACTTGATAACAAGAACGTCAGAACTCAAGTCTGATAGTACCCAACCAATCATGTTAAACGCCTAGCAGCATCGCTTACATGATTCCCTAGGTATCAAATGATAGTGCCTGCAAGAACCATTCAATTATGGTTAGCGTACAGTACGGTCCCTTCAACTCATATATCCCGATCGATTCGACAACCATTGGTTTATCGAGAGTTGTCAATGAATCGATACTATGTGTCATGTCGTAGTTGCATCGATGGTGTAATCTATGAAACCCCTTTCATAATTACCACCATACTCTAGCCAGAGATTTCAACCTACATACACATGATAACACATAGGATATCCATACCCGAAGGTAAGCGGTGAATCCCCGACTACAATGCATCCACTCCTATGTGTTTCGACAGAATACCCAACCTTGCCATCTGATGACCCCATGAGAGTCGGTAAATAGGTCAAAGTGTAATTCTAGCACATAGAGTCTCAATGTTGTCCCGGGTCATAAGGACTAATTCTGTACAACCATAAACCAGGACATTTCCACTCGATAAGTGAGAACCACTTGGAAAGTCCTTTTATGGAGGGTTGTTCAGTGCACTCTACAAGGAGCACCTATCTGCATGTTCGGACATAACAATGCCCCCTACCAATTAAACATGGTACTCACATCGCAGATACTAGTCTCGAACTCTAGCGGCCTATATCCTTCTTAGTGGCGGCTGAATCGACTAGGAACCGTTTAGAATATACAGTATTACAAATATGAGTTTCATGATACTCATCATATGAGCATCTCATATTCTTTCTACTATTTGTATATTCAAGGGCTTTATCTATGCAACTAGCATGGGTATACAGATAAAGATTTGACAAAATAATAATTTCAAATATTATTAAAATAAAGATTGCTTATACAAAGAGTTTCATTGTGAACATTCGGGCAACACTTGGCTCGACGGGCACCTACTCTAACAATCTCCCACTTGCACTAGAGCCAACTACCCATATGCTTTAAACCCATTGATTCGCGATGCTTGTCGAATAATGGTCCAGGTAAAGGCTTAGCTAGTGGATCAACAACATTATCTGCGAGGCCGACTATGTCAAAGGACACTTCTTCCTCTTTCCACAATCTCTCCGAGGATGTGGTACTTACTCAATACATGTTTGGACTTCTGATGAGACCTTGGCTCCTTTGCTTGAGCTAAAGCTCCCGTGTTGTCACACAACACCAGGACAGGAGCAACTCAATTAGGAATGACGTCCAACTCTTAGACGAAATTCCTTATCCAAACAGCCTCCCTTGCTGCATCTTATGCAGCAATGTATTCGGCCTCTGTGCTGGAATCCGCAGTATTGTCTTGCTTGGAACTCTTCCAAGAGACAACAGCACCATGGAGCATGAATACAAACCCAGAGGTTGACTTCGAGTCATCGATATCGCTTTGGAAGCTAGAGTCGGTATAGCCTTCCAATTTTAGTTCTCCACCCCATAGACCAAGAACAATTTATTGGTCCTTCTCAACTACTTGAGGATGTCTTTCACAGCTTTCCAGTGTGGAAGACCAGGGTTCGATTGATATCTACTCACTACACTTAGTGCGGAAGCCACGTCAGGACGTGTAGATATCATCCCATACATGATCCTACCAATCGCAGATGCATAAGGAATGCTTTGTCATCGCCGCTATCTCTGCATCAGTCTTGAAAGACAGACTTGGATAGGGACACGCCATGACACATTGGTAGATATCCTCTCTTGGACTCATCCATCGAGAACCGCTTCACGATGGTATCAATGTATGTGGACTGGGTGAGATCAAGCAATCTTTTCGATCTATCTCTATAGATCTGTATCTCAATACAAAATATGCTTCACCCAAGTCCTGCATCGAGAACTTACTCGCTAACCATATCTTAGTTGATTGCAACATTCCTACATCATTCCCAATGAGTAGAATGTCATCAACATACAATACCAGGAATGTCACAGCACTCCCACTGACCTTCTTATACACACAGGGTTCCTCAGGATTCTTAGCAAAACCAAACTCTTTGATTGTACTATCGAATCTGAGGTTCCAACTCTCAGATGCCTGTTTTAGACCATAAATAGATCTCTGAAGTTTGCATACCATATTGTCACTTCCGATAGATGTAAACCCTTCGGGTTGAGACATGTAAATTTCTTCCTTAATATCCCCATTAAGAAAGGTTGTCTTGACATCCATCTGCCATATCTCATAGTCATACTATGCAGCTATGGCTAGCAATGTCCTTATTAACTTGAACATTGCAACTGGTCAAAAGGTTTCCTCAAAGTCAACTCCTTGTATTTGAGTATATCCTTTTGCCACCAATCGCGCCTTGAAGGTCAATACCTTCCCATCCGCCCCAAGTCCCTATGGGAACCGTTCCCTCAGGTAGATCTATAAGATATGTGGGGACCCGGACGCTAATCTTTTCTTAATCATCTTTTGGGATTTAATTATCAGTTCTGATAAACAGGGTCTAAAATTTTTTTTTTTTAAAATATAACTGCGGAAGGTAATGGAATCTAAATAATATACATGTCTGTATAAAAACTACAGTTCAGTAGGAAAGTACAATACTGTACAACCTAAGTCTAAGGTTCAATTACTAAGTTCAAGTAATAAACCAAGTCTGCTACAAGTCCGGAATCACCACGCTAACTCGTCTTCTCTCATCGTCATCTCGACCCTGATCCAGCCCCACCTGTTGTCATGCACACATACAAAACAAGACAACAGCCGGATAACTTCGGTGAGAATAAATCCCAGTATAAAACATGGTAAACATGCATATACACATAATAATTCATGAAACATGCTGTCATGCATAAAAGCAATAACAATAGTAATAGAGTTCATCATCTATGAAATCTAATCTAACTGAACATGCAACTCAAATCAGATAAGCATGCCTACAACAATCTAAATCATGAAACATGCTGTCATGACTGAAAGCAATAAACATGGGTTTCATAGTCTATGAAACCACATCTCTAAGCACATGCAGTTCTAGTCAAATCATGTCTAGACTCGACTCAACTATAACTCTAGGGATCCCGGTGTGAATAAGACGTCACTGGCTGTCACCTACCCAACCACTCGGGGCGACTGTACGTCTTATTCCTAGACTTCGGTCCGAGCTGTATCGACGGCTGACAATAGGAGTAATGGCTACTCCTAAGTTGAGATACACCGAACGTCTAGAAGTCTGACAATGGCTGTCAAGACTTTCCTATCTTAGATGCAATGAATAACCATTTGTAAACAAAGCATAAACATATTCATAACTGAATATCACAATTATCTTACATGCTTGAATACAATTCTATAATCAAAGCATAATCAGATAACAATATAACAATAATCTAGTATGTGATTTTATTGGGAAACTCAAATTAATCTAATTTGAGTTATGCTTCCCGAATATCACATGAATTATACCTTTGTCGTCTCGATCTGACGAAGACGATGACCTGTATCCAACTATGTCCATATCCAATCTGAAATGACAATATCGAATACCCTGAATCAGTGAATAACTTACTACATAATCTGTTCTGATCAATACTCAAATCCGTATACAATCTGATCAATATCTGAACAAGATACAATCTAATTCATGTCATCGACATTACAATACAATCTAAGTAATTACTGAGTCTGATCAATCTCAATCAATACTGAATCTGATCAATATAACTCAACTGATGTTTCGACGGCATAACAATACAATCTGAATAACCCCGTCAAACTAAACATCACAAATATAATACTGGAACTCATAATCTGTATCCATACAACTCATAATCTGAATACTAACACAATTCTGATATAGAATCTCAGTCAATATCTTAACAAAATCATCACAATTGCATAACCAGTCTATTCTTAAATCTGACTTCGATTATACAATATATACGGTAGTAGAAACGCCATACCGGAATCACATGCAATTCTAGCAACATCATATTTCCAAAACATCTCAAAACGTAACAAAACTTACGTCCTTGTGTAGCTCTTAGCACGAGGAGCACGATACTGCTTCCGGATTCGAATTCTGATAGACGGATCTTCCACAATCGCAAATCAAAAAGGCGTAAGGATTTTCTTTTCAACAACTCGACTCCTTTTTCTGAATTGTGTGGATTAACGTGTAATGCTCCTATATATATATTGCATGCAAATCGTAAAACGTGGCCTCATTTTTCAAGCAACACGTATGACCGCGGGTGCGGTGAGAGTAGCAGTGCGGGTGCGCTCAAGCGGTGGTCTATATCCAAAATGTTCGAAGCAAAGACCGCGGGTGCTCTGCCTACAAGACCGCGGGTGCGGTGTCATCAGCGCGGGTGCGCTGCGTCTAACACCGCGGGTGCGGTGTGGCTACGGAAATTGCACTTCATTTTCTGCACATGCACCGCGGGTGCGGTCGTGCTGGCACTGCGGGTGCGGTCTTGCAAACTTTTAAATTTCTAATTTTTTTTATCTTTGCAACACCTTATAATCTTGTCTTTTCTTCCCTCAATGCATGTCATGCATTCTCATATCTTCCGAGTCTCACGTTAACGAAGATTAATAATCTTGGTTTATCAATTCGATAATTCTCGGGCATTACATTTCTCCCCCTTTTAGATCTGAGTTCGTCCTCGAACTCATAAACAATCAATTTAGAGATATACGAGAAGAAATGTATACCAGAGTTTAAATCAAAACTCAACTCCCTGATCCCCATCTGGAATACGAATTCATGAAGTATGCTATCATAATACTTCTTCAAGTAACTCTGACAAAATCAATCTTGCCATGTTGGTTATACAACATCCGTATAAACCAATCACAGTTCATAACAACCCAATGCCAATAGTGTTATCCAGTCTGTTTATCCCAATCAAGGACATATACCATCTTCAGCTTCAAATACCAATCGTCATCATCCGACGTTGGTTTCTTCAATCTGTTCATTCTGAACTATCTTTATCTTCTTTTGAATTTTCTTCAAAAGAAATCTGTAGTATTCACCGTATACTGTCTTGCCTATAACTATCTCATTACCCATCTGATAAGCTGATAGTTACTGCCACGCAGTGATAATAAGTCATATCAATTAGTGCTAACATCCAGCATCACAGTTCTCTGGATATCTTCCAATATCTCGATCATACACTCTGACTGTCTGTCAATCTGTGAATAATCTGCAAAATAACTTATGGTATGGTCTGCCATAATTGCAAACTTAATCACAATCACAATCTGATATAGTCTACTTCTACATTCTAGTCACTCTGACTATGTTCTGACATCAATCTGTGTCATTTGGTTCTGTTTGTACATCATCTTGTACAAACTAATAGATATAGATTGAACAATCTGTCAATCATAATCATATTATATCACAATCTGGAAAATATTGGGATAATCTTATTACGAAATTCATCGAAATATACTCCCTATGTCGAATCAGAAATATACTAAGTCTGTAATAAATCTTCTGATTTCTTTCTTTCTGTATTCTCTGTTAGCGATTCAGACGTATCAGTACAATTTCTGCCAACATTTCTGTACAAATTCTGTCACGACTGATCTAGTCTGTCTATATCATACCTGTCTGTTCGAATCTCATACATTCTCAGTCAGCAAAATGAACACTGAATCCACTACAATGCATTTCTGACACTATCTGTGATTTCAGATTCGGTATAAACAAATCAGTTAATAACATAAAGTAAAGAAAAAATACCTACCTGGTATTCGGCTCTGACTATCAATATCAATTCTGTTATACAATTCTGTAACATTCTGACATCACAAGCTAGTCAATTTCATACAAAATACACATTCACATATATGTTACATTCTGAACTGCTGTAACTCTCGAATTTAACTCTGATTCCGTTGGAACTGTATATACTCTCACTGGTTCACAATAATCTGTAGCATATACGGATTCAAAATAATAGTAATATCAAATCAGAAACGAAGTATCAATATCCTATACAGATCTAGTGAGTTCAATGAACTCATAAAACAAGGATTTCGGGTAAACATCTTCATATCATTCTGATCAACTGGTATATCTCATCTGCAAATAACATATGCTCCCCAAAACCATATAAGATATCTCAAATACTGATTTAGAGCAATAATTCTCAAGCAGTTCAAAACACAATTATATCAGATAATCTGTCAACTCCTATAATATCAATCTCTGACAACTCTGACATTTCTGACTTTCTGATCTGTCTGATATTGGTATCTGATCAGTCACTGATCACAATATCAACTGTCTCAAAATCAATCAGTATACTAACATCAGATATCATCTATTCTGAATACAATCTTCAAATATTCTATTCAGTCAATATAATACTGCAAATATATCAAAATTTCATAGATATAATGAGCATAGAATTCATCAGAATATCTCTGAATATACTGACACGTGCCAAATAGTATCACAAATCAGATGTACTCGTGGTCGGTACTCTTCTACTGATCTTTCAATTTATTCTGTATCATTCTGTACTGAATCTAACATACAATCAATGTCTGATCTCAATTCAATTCTGAACTCTATCTTTCTGATATAAAGCAATCTGAAATCTTATCTGGCAATATCAGCCAACTCGTACAATACTCGCAGATCTGCCAATATTAGGCTCGATTTCAGTATATCTACTGAATACATAAGGATACCATATGTTCCTTTCTGTATCAATCGAGTCGTAAACAACACAGATATCAAAGGAATTCGAAATCTAGAATCCTTACTGTGAATCTCTACTCATCAGCCATATCTGGTCTGAATCTTATACTTTCCTGACTGGAATCTATCATAGTTCTGTACTTGTTCAGCCTATACATATCAATAATGCGTTCAAATCAGGAACACAAGTACATCATAAGCTATTTCTATTTCCTTCTCATCTTACTGTAGTATACAATATATACAGAAATCTCTGATATCAACACTTCCTCAACAAGTAAGGACATCAATACTACAGTACATACAAACCCAACAGATACAGCATATCTCCATGCACTCAGTCAAAGATATTCTTAACAAATGCATTAGTATATATCAATACATATGCAATAGAATCATAAAAACTAGTACCTGTTGTGTATTCTGAATCTGTGGTTTCAAGTGAACTCTGTTCCCTACGATCTTCGGGAACGCTTCTGGGGACAAACTTTAGCAAAGTGTCCCGGCTGTCCACAAATATTGCATCTACCAGTTACTCCCTGGCATTGTTCGGTGAAATGTCTCCCTCCGCAAGTCCTGCAATATACTCCAGTACAACTCGGGCTAGAACCACTAGAGCTAGAGGAACCACTTCCCAACTTCTTGAATGCCTTCTTTCGAGCTTTCAGCAAATCTTGCTTCCCACTCGTACTGCCGTGATCATATCGAAGAGGGGATTGCTGTGTCTGAAGTGGCTTCACACACAACCTTGTCAATTGTCTAGTCAGACTCGCCTCAGCTCTCTTCGCTCTACTCAGGATGACAGCAAAATGGTAAGGTCGCTGCAAATTCATAAATGCAACTACCTCTGAGTTCAACCCTCTGATGAACTGATTTACTATAGCTTCATCATTTCCAGCTAAATGAGGAGCAAAATGCAGTAGAGTAGAGAATTTAGCAATATATTGGTCAATATTCAACGGCCCTTGGCTCAAATTCTCAAACTCTAATTTCTTGTCCTCTCGGTAAGAAGCTGAGAAAAATCTTCGATAGAATTCAGTTCTAAATATTTCCCACGACATCACTGTACCTCTCTGTGCCCACATTCTTGTACTGGTAATCCACCAACTCCTGGCGGCTTCTCGTAACTGATAAGGCGCCATTTTAATCCTCTGCTCATCTGTGCAGTCAAGTAAATCGAACAAGATTTCTATATCATCGAACCAGTTCTGACAATCTTCAGATGTCTCGGTACCATTCAGAACCGGCGGCTGTAGTAACTCAAATTCCTTCATCTTTTCTTCTAACTGAGTTTCTGATACATCTCTCTGTTCAGACGAAGTACTGCCCTTTTCTGAAATTCTTCGAGGCGGTATATCTGAATATCAAACAGATTAGTACACCATCTATACAATCTGTCTCAGCCCTCCTCTGATCATATACCTCTGATTCAGAATCGGTTCTGATCCAGGCTTAGTAATTACATGCTGCAAACAACTCAGATAACAAGCAACATGTAATAGGGAAAGCAATAAATCATGCTAGCACACATCATGACAGTCAACATTGACATAAATCTCATGCTAGCAATCACATGCAAGGAAGACAATTCAATCTACCCCGCTCATTCTCTTCTATTTCAGTCTAAAAGATCTATCAACTCTGATTATCTCAATCTAAAGGATCTATCGCTCTGATACCACCTGTTGTGGGGACCCGGACGCTAATCTTTTCTTAATCATCTTTTGGGATTTAATTATCAGTTCTGATAAACAGGGTCTAAAAATTTTTCTTTTTAAAATATAACTGCGGAAGGTAATGGAATCTAAATAATATACATGTCTGTATAAAAACTACAGTTCAGTAGGAAAGTACAATACTGTACAACCTAAGTCTAAGGTTCAATTACTAAGTTCAAGTAATAAACCAAGTCTGCTACAAGTCCGGAATCACCACGCTAACTCGTCTTCTCTCATCGTCATCTCGACCCTGATCCAGCCCCACCTGTTGTCATGCACACATACAAAACAAGACAACAGCCGGATAACTCCGGTGAGAATAAATCCCAGTATAAAACATGGTAAACATGCATATACACATAATAATTCATGAAACATGCTGTCATGCATAAAAGCAATAACAATAGTAATAGAGTTCATCATCTGTGAAATCTAATCTAACTGAACATGCAACTCAAATCAGATAAGCATGCCTACAACAATCTAAATCATGAAACATGCTGTCATGACTGAAAGCAATAAACATGGGTTTCATAGTCTATGAAACCACATCTCTAAGCACATGCAGTTCTAGTCAAATCATGTCTAGACTCGACTCAACTATAACTCTAGGGATCCCGGTGTGAATAAGACGTCACTAGCTGTCACCTACCCAACCACTCGGGGCGACTGTACGTCTTATTCCTAGACTTCGGTCCGAGCTGTATCGACGTCTGACAATAGGAGTAATGGCTACTCCTAAGTTGAGATACACCGAACGTCTAGAAGTCTGACAATGGCTGTCAAGACTTTCCTATCTTAGATGCAATGAATAACCATTTGTAAACAAAGCATAATCATATTCATAACTGAATATCACAATTATCTTACATGCTTGAATACAATTCTATAATCAAAGCATAATCAGATAACAATATAACAATAATCTAGTATGTGATTTTATTAAGAAACTCAAAATTAATCTAATTTGAGTTATGCTTCTCGAATATCACATGAATTATACCTTTGTCGTCCCGATCTGACGAAGACGATGACCTGTATCCAACTCTGTCCATATCCAATCTGAAATGACAATATCGAATACCCTGAATCAGTGAATAACTTACTACACAATCTGTTCTGATCAATACTCAAATCCGTATACAATCTGATCAATATCTGAACAAGATACAATCTAATTCATGTCATCGACATTACAATACAATCTAAGTAATTACTGAGTCTGATCAATCTCAATCAATACTGAATCTGATCAATATAACTCAACTGATGTTTCGACGGCATAACAATACAATCTGAATAACCCCGTCAAACTAAACATCACAAATATAATACTGGAACTCATAATCTGTATCCATACAACTCATAATATGAATACTAACACAATTCTGATATAGAATCTCAGTCAATATCTTACCAAAATCATCACAATTGCATAACCAGTCTATTCTTAAATCTGACTTCGATTATACAATATATACGGTAGTAGAAACGCCATATCGGAATCAGATGCAATTCTAGCAACATCATATTTCCAAAACATCTCAAAACGTAACAAAACTTACGTCCTTGTGTAGCTCTTAGCACGAGGAGCACGATACTGCTTCTGGATTCGAATTCTGATAGACGGATCTTCCACAATCGCAAATCAAAAAGGCGTAAGGATTTTCTTTTCAACAACTCGACTCCTTTTTCTGAATTGTGTGGAATAACGTGTAATGCTCCTATATATATATTGCATGCAAATCGTAAAACGTGGCCTCATTTTTCAAGCAACACGTATGACCGCGGGTGCGGTGAGAGTAGCAGCGCGGGTGCGCTCAAGCGGTGGTCTATATCCAAAATGTTCGAACAAAGACCGCGGGTGCTCTGCCTACAAGACCGCGGGTGCGGTGTCATCAGCGCGGGTGCGCTGCGTCTAACACCGCGGGTGCGGTGTGGCTACGGAAATTGCACTTCATTTTCTGCACATGCATCGCGGGTGCGGTCGTGCTGGCACTGCGGGTGCGGTCTTGCAAACTTTTAAATTTCTAATTTTTTTTATCTTTGCAACACCTTATAATCTTGTCTTTTCTTCCCTCAATGCATGTCATGCATTCTCATATCTTCCGAGTCTCACGTTAACGAAGATTAATAATCTTGGTTTATCAATTCGATAATTCTCGGGCATTACAAGATCTCACACTTGGTTCGAATGCATGGAATTCATCTCAGATTCCATAGCTTCAAGTCATTTGGATCGGCATCAGATAACGCTTCCTTGAAGGTCCATGGATCACATCCATGGTTAGGCTCATCATGGCCCTCTTCAAGAAGCTGACCATACCTCATAGGTTGTCTCGAGACTTTCTCGGATCTTCTAGGAGCTTGTATCTCCTCTCTTGGCTCTTTGGGTGTCGGTTCTACAATTGTGGGTGTTTCTCGAACCTCTTCGAGTTCTATCATCTCCCTTTTTCTATCCAATAGAAACTCCTTTTCCAAAAAGGTCGCATTCCTAGAAACAAATACTTTTGTTTCTTAGGGATGATAGAAGTGATATCCAACTGAATTCTGTGGATATCCCACAAAGTACCATAAAATGGATCGACTATCCAATTTATCTCCCACTACCTGCTTCAAATAAGCAGGGCTCCCCATATTCTAAGATAAGAATATTTGGGAGACTTACACATCCATATCTCATATGGTGTATGCCTTTGAATGGACATTTAGTGGAATATCTTTTAATTTTAAGTTATAGAGATCATTTTCAAGTTCTCAAGTACCAATTAAACATTAATTCTTGTAAATGTTGCAAACACCTTTGCTAAATAGACAAGAATATCCATCTTTATCACAATAGAAATGGAAATAATGTTTTTCACCAAAAAGGTACAAACAAAACATCTCTTAAAAATTAACTTAAAATCATTGTTCAACAATAAGTAAACATTTCTTAAGGTCTTGGCAGCAACTCTTGCTCCATTGCCCTTCTCAAGAAGGTCTCACCTTCCCTTAAGCTTCCTACTTCTTCCCATCACCTGTAACCCATTACAGAGATGTGAGTCATAACCGGTATCTAATACCCAAGAAGTAGAATTAATTGAAATGTTTACTTCAATTTAGAACATACCGTTACCAGAACTCTTCTGGGCCAGATATTCCTTGCAATTTCGCCTCCAATGTCCAGGCTTCTTGCAGTGATGACAAACATCACTAGTCTTGTCAGCCTTAACTGGTGTGGCTGCCACAACGGGATTCGGAGATTGCCTCATCAAGGGCACGTTGGAAAGAACTCTTCTTTCCCTTCCCATGTGGATCAATCTTCGTACCAGATGAAGAACCCACATAAAGAACCAACTTCTCTTTCTTGATGGTTGATTCAAACGTAACAAGCATATTCACCAACTCCTCAAGGGTCGGCTCCATCTTGTTCATGTTGAAGTTCACCACAAAAGGATCAAATGAGCTAGTCAATGATAACAGCAACACGTCAGTGGTCAACTCCGAAGGCAAGATCATATCCATGCCAACGAGCTTATCCACGAGCCCAATCAACTTCAGGCTATGCTCATGGACCGAGGCCCCATCTCGCATGCGCATAGTGATCAGCTCCTTGACGGTAGCATGCCTAAGAGGCCGAGTCTGCTCACCAAAGAGCTCTTTGAGGTGCTTATGAATGTCAGCAGCATTCTTTGCATCCTCAAAACGCCTCTGCAGCTCATCATTCATAGAAGTCAGCATATAACACCTGGCTATCAAGTCATGCTCACACCATTCCTTGTAAGCCTGCAATTCCTAAGGATTGCAGTCAGTCGGAGCCTCAACAGGGGGCGACTCAGTCAGTGTATATGCTACCCTTTCCGAATTCAAGACGATTATCAGGTTACTTAGCCAAGTGAGGTAATTAGGTCTAGTTAAGTTGTGTTTGTCGAGTATTACAGATATCGGATTGCGCATCGAAGACATTGTCAATTTGTACTGAAAAGTAAAACAGATAAATGTTGATGACTATTTTAAAATATTTAGTAAGATATAAAGTATGGACTTTTACTTTATAAATTTTTACTCCCACTGTTTTGACATCTTTCACTACCCTCTAGTGAAAACGGGAAACTCCTTTCCTCAGTAGGTACGTAAGGTCCAATTAGCATATTATGATCCCGAATAATATCAGCCAATCACAATTCCTAAAAGGTAGTTTCCAATTGCATCACAATGCAACCCTCTACGTAAACTTTTGTCTCACGTTTGATTAGGACCCAATAATATGACGTCGTTCATCTTCACGTGTCAAGCCTTACCCATCGATGTTGAACCTTAATGGACGGTCGCCATGAGTTCCCCCAATAATATGAGCCGAAATCATGGGAGTTCCACGTAGTTCACATCACCATGTCAATGGATGTCACAGCTTTCCGGCACCCAAAGCTCCCCCAATAATATGAGCCGAGCCCCGAGTCCGGGTAGCGTTCATCATGCACCCATTGTCGATGGAAGACAAAGAAATTATAAATGTAAGGCTCGAGAGTTATCAATTGGCATTGATGTTAGACTTGTAAAGGTATGAATGCATGACAATTAAATCAGAATTGTGAAGCTGGGCCGAAGCCACACCGCACCCGCGGTACAGGAAGGACCGCACCCGCGGTGCATTGAGAGGAAATTAGTGGATTTGTGCGAAGCAAGACCGCACCCGCGGAGCGAGCAAGACCGCACCCGCGGTGGTGAGACCGCACCCGCGGTCATGCAGGGACCGCACCCGCGGTCTAGGTGCTGCGTTTTAGATGAACTCGCCGTGAGCACAGCGCACCCGCGCTCTTGAGCCACCGCACCCGCGGTGTTGCATGCGAACTGCCACCTTTGATTTTAAAGTTGACACATGGCAGGGTATATATATATGTTGTATGCTGAGTCTTCATTTTTAAAAACCTCCATCAGCAGAACCGAGAGCTCCATGGAAATCCCTTCAAGAATTTAGACTAGCAACAAAGATTATGCAACAACTAGCCATCCGATTTTAATTCCGAGTTCGGATTTATGATCCTTGCAACAAGAGCTAGCTAAGGATGTAAGTTTCAGTTATTTTCAGCATGTTTCGATAATTATGTGTTGGAAGAATTCAGATATGAGTTAGAATATGTATTATTGATATCTTGAGCGTGGTATATTCGCTACCGGATTGAATTTCAGACACCGTATGATGTTGTTTCGATTTTCCAGCATAATTATTGAATTGAGATGGAATGAATTTAGTGTGATATTGTGTTTTGATAAGGTTATGAATGGTTGATATTGAGCTTAGTGTTATTGAGTTATCGGTATCGCGAGATTACGCTGTTATGCTGTCGAATTGTATCAAAACCGAGTATTGAATTGTATATGTACTGAATTGGATTGAGAATTGATATTGCATGTCTACATTGCCTTTCAGAGTGGTTATTGTCGGACTCGACATTCCGACTTCAAGATCTCGACAGACATTGTGCGACGAAAGGTATAATTCATGTGGTCACGGGATTGCACAACTCGATTCAGATTTGATACGAGTTTCTCTAAATCACATACTAGATTGTTATTACATTTGATTATGTAATGTATTGTTTATTGATTTATATTCGAGTCCTGAGATAGGAGGTATTGGCAGATTGGCCAAAACTAGACGTTTCGGTGTATCGACGCATAGTAGTAGATATTCTCTATGTGTAGACCCTCGATACAGAGTTGACCGAAGTCTAGGAATAAGACGTACCGTCACCCCGAGTGGTTGGGTAGGTGACAGACCATCTTATTCACACCGGGATCCCTAGATTAGAAATGAGTCGAGTCAAGATTTAAATGTTGAATACAGATTTGTATTCTTCAACATGTTTAGATTTGCATTCATGTTACTTGATATATGATATGCTTTTGTACATGATTATTACATTGCATGCATCCATGTTTTATACTGGGATATGTTCTCACCGGAGTTATCCGGCTGTTGTCGTGTCTGTATGTGTGCATGACAACAGGTGGGGCAGGATCTGGGTCTCGAGTTAGATGAGATATTGATGATAGCGTGGAGATCTCGGGCGTTGAAGATTTCTAGTGTTTCCTACTAGACTTGTATCACTTATGTTTGTAGTTGGTATTTGAACACTAGTGTATGCTTGTACGAAATACACTTGTATGTACCTGATGTTGTTTAATTATTACAAAGATATGTCATGTTTTGATTACACATTTGAATTAATGTTAAAAGCAAAATTTTGACCCACATTTTCGAGCAAAGATCCAATAAATCCCAAAAGAATTGAGTTAGAGCCCGGGTCCCCACAATTTATAATTCCCCTTTTCGGGCTTGATATTAATTTTGAATCTTATTCAAAATGAGGGTTTTTAATTTTGAAAGGTCTCATCATTAATTTTATTTTAAAAGCTCGCCATGTTTGATCGTATGTTTGCCGGATTCATGCAACTTTGTTAATATCATAATAATAACGCACATACTCATTATTTATAACATATCATGCATATATTATAAACAGTAAACAAACAAGGATGATCAATCGCCCCAATACTAACGGACCGTGTGAGCTAAACACGGGCCTAGGTCCAATCCTAGGGAAATGCACGGGATGCAAATGCAACTATTACATAAGCTTCCAATATTTACATGTCTTCGATCGTCATAATCATCATGGCCACCATCTTCCAATCTTGATCATCCACTATACTAATATTTACAAATAAATATCCATGGCAAATAGGGATACATCTCATGGGGTGGGAATGAGCCATAAACCAAGCCCACTTGAAATTTGATAATTATTACAATCATTCAACACAAAATATCCTAGCATACACCTAGTAAATTGGGCTTGGGCTTTTGATCATCCTTCATGCATAATATCACATATCATACACCATCAATTAATTATCACAATAATTAATTGATCCAATATTATATATCTTGATCCAATCACTAACCGCCACGATTATAAACTAAATTAACAAAGTATACAAACACTTTTTTCTACTTTCCAATTAATTTATTTATAACCGAATTTCTTATAAATCACAATTTACTATAAATAATTAAAGTCCAACTTCAATTATTTATTTTATGAGAAAATGTTTGTAACTTTTGTAATTTTAAACTTAAGGGCCCAAAAACTCATTTTTCACCAAAAACATTTTTGGCCCATTTAAAATTCACAAACATGTTAGCCATCCAATGGCCCAACAACTCAAGGCCCATGACACTTTGATATTCCAATACACCTTTTGAAAACCCTAGTCGTCATCGCCGTCGCCGGAGCTCCGTCGCCGGATTCCGGCCACAAATTTTTTTTTTTTTTTAAAAAAATGGGGGCTGTTCGGGCAGCCCCTTGGGCTGCCCTTGCTGCCCATTTCGGGCAGGCCCTCGGGCAGCCCAAGCTGCCCGAAATGGGCAGCAACTTGCTGCCCAAAAGCCGCCCCAAACCCGGCCTTGAATCGTTGCAAAACGTCACCTCATGCGGTTAGAAATCGATCTCAACATAATATCTTGTATTTGCTACACAAAATCGTAACCATAGCTCGGATACCACTTGAAAGGGGATCGGTTACGGTGACCGGAAGCGCAACGGAAGTTCAAAAAATCAGATTTTTCATACAAAATTTCGGCCACCATGTTGAAAGTGTGTAGCAAATACAATAAACAAACCTATGTCATACATAGGGTGTTTTAAAGAAATATACCTATCAATCTCAAAAGATTGATTATGGCTCCAACTTTGTTGTCAAACAACAAAGCTCTTGAAAGGTAGAAACTATCTTCAAGCTTCCCAAGTTCTTGAATCTTTCCTTCAAATTAAGCCCACCACCAACTAGGTAGATCCCCTCATATTTTGCACTAGAAAAATATGAGGATTTTTCAAAGAGAAGTATTTTTCATTCCTCAACACTTGAAGAAGGAAAAATGGAGAAAAATTTTGGAGAGAAAAGAGTGTTTCTTCAACCATTGAAGAAAGAAAAATGTGAGAGAGAAAAATGAATAGTATTTTCGGCACTATTCATCCTAAGAGAGAAGGAGAGACATTTTTTTGGTTGTGGGAAAAGTTGAATCACTTTTTGCATGCCATGCCTTGAAAACTCAAAAAGTAGTCTCCCAACCTTTCACCTCCCATGCATGCATATTATATGGTTTTTATCAAAATAAAAACCATGGACTAAATTTAATTATCTCAAACATATTTAAGACTAATTAAACATTACTTGAATTTACCCAAGTCCCACTAGTTAAATAATTAATTTAAATTGAGCTCTACAAAACTCAATATAATTTAATTAATTCAACACTTGAATTAATTTAATTATTTGGACTCTTCTAGGTCCACTAGTGTTTAATTAATTCAACACTTGAATTAATTTAATTTAGTCCATAATAATGTCCATGAAAATCACAATTTTCAAATACATTATTCACTTGGCCAAATTTTAATTTAGAAACACTTCCATAAATCAAAATTTACATTTCTCTCATAGAAGTCATACTTCTATTTTTCTTTACACTTATAAACTCATTTATAAGTCGTTCAACACATTGAACTATTTTCTCCTTTATAGAAGTCATACTTCTAATTCTTCATTACGCTTATAAACTCCTTTATAAGCCGTTCAACACATTGAACTATTTTTACTTCTCAACGGGATCTAGAAAGCTAGTACTTGTGTGGCCCTCTATGGTTCACTGATACAACTAGCCGTGGGTTCACATCTCTATGTGATTCGGACTAAACATGTCCTTATATGAGCATACCCCAATTGCTCCATTCTTATTTATCAACACCTTGATAACAAGAACGTCAGAACTCAAGTCTGATAGTACCCAACCAATCATGTTAAACGCCTAGCAGCATCGCTTACATGATTCCCTAGGTATCAAATGATAGTGCCTGCAAGAACCATTCAATTATGGTTAGCGTACAGTACGGTCCCTTCAACTGATATTGAAAGCGGACCGGTTACGGAGGCCGGAAGCGCAACGGAAGCAAAAATTATAAATTTTGAGCAAATATTTCGGCCCCCATAAAAGATTTGTGTAATATTTACAAAAACTACAAAAACATGCATAGGATGTTTAAGAGATTTTACCTATCAACCTCTTAAGGTTGATGTAATGGCACCAACTAAAGTATAAATACTTTAGCTCTTCTTGGTTGAAAGATCTACAAGCTTCCACCTCCAATCCTCCAAGAATTAGGCCCACCACAAGCTATGTAAACCCCCTCAAGTTTTGCACTAGAAAAACTTAAGGATTTATCAAAGAGAAGAATTTTTCTCCAAGAAAATGAAGAACAAAAATGGAAGAAAAATGGGAGAGAAATCCCTCAAGAATTCGGCCAAGAGAGAGTGTGAGTGAGAGTGGGAGACTAGCCTAGGTATTGTGAAAAGTTGTCTCTCAAAAGTTGCATGCCTTTTGAATTTTTTTAATAAAAAGTAATCAAGGCTCTTCACCTCCCAAGCATGCAAACCCTAGCATGTCTCACATATATTATATGGTTTTTAACACATTAAAAACCATGGACTAAATTTTAATTATCTCAAACACATTTGAGATTAATTAAATAATACTTGAATTTACTCAAGTCCCACTAGTTAAATAATTATTTTAATTGAGCTCTACAAGGCTCAATATTATTTAATTAATTCAACACTTGAATTAATTTAATTATTTAGACTCTACTAGGTCCACTAGTGTTTAATTAATTCAACACTTGAATTAATTTAATTTAGTCCTCAATAATGTTTATGAAAATCACAATTTTCAACTACATTATTTACTTGGCCAAATTTTAATCTTAGGAACACTTCCATAAATTAAAATTTATATTTCTCTCATAGAAGTCATACTTCTATTTTTCTTTACGCTTATAAACACATTTATAAGCCGTTCAACACATTGAACTATTTTACTTCTCATCGGGATTTACAGAGCTAGTACTTGTGTGGCCCTCAATGGTTCATTGATACAACTAGCCGTGGGTTCACATTTCCATGTGATTCGGAATACACATGTCCTTATTCGAGCATACCCCAATTGCTCCATTCTTACTTATCAACTCCTTGATAATAAGAACGTCAGAACTCAAGTCTGATAGTACCCAACCAATCACGTTAAACGCCTAGCAGCATCGCTTACGTGATTCCCTAGGTATCACATGATAGTGCCTGCAAGAACCATTCAATTATGGTTAGCGTACAGTACGGTCCCTTCAACTCATATATCCCGACCGATTCGACAACTATTGGTCTATCGAGAGTTGTCAATGAATCGATACTATGTGTCATGTCGTGGTTGCATCGATGGTGTAATCTATGAAACCCCTTTCATAATTACCACCATACTCTGATCAGAGATTTCAATCCACACATACATGAAAAACACATAAGATATCCATACCCGTAGGTAAGCGGTGAATCCCCGACTACAATGCATCGACTCCTATACGTTTCGCCGTAACACCCAACCTTGCCACCTGATGACCCCATAAGAGTCGGTAAACAAGTCAAAGTGAAACGCTAGCACATAGAGTCTCAATGTTGTCCCGGGTCATAAGGACTAATGGTGTACAACCATAAACTAGGACGTTTCCACTCGATAAGTGAGAACCACTTGGAAAGTCCTTTATAGAGGGTTGTTCAGTGCACTCTACAAGGAGCACCTATCTGCATGTTCGGACATCACAATGTCCCCTACCAATGAAACATGGTACTCACATCGCAGATACTAGTCTCTAACTCGAGCGGCCTATATCCTTCTTAATGGCGGCTGAATCGACTAGGAACCGTTTAGAATATACAGTATTCCAAATATGAGTTTCATGATACTCAACTTATGAGCATCTCATATTCTTTCTACTATTTGTATATTCAAGGACTTTATCTATGCAACTAGCATGGGTATAAAGATAAAGATGCGCAAAATTAATAAATTCAAATATTATTAAAATAAAGATCGTTTATACATAGAGTTTCATTGTGAACACTCGGCCAACACTTGGCTCGACGTGCACCTACTCTAACAATCTCCCACTTGCACTAGAGCCAACTACCCATATGCTTCAGACCCATAGATTCGCGATGCTTCTCGAATGATGGTCCTGGTAAAGGCTTAGTTAGTGGATCAGCAACATTATCTGCGGAGCCGACTTTGTCAATCGTGACATCTCCTCTTTCCACGATCTCTTTGAGGATGTGGTACTTTCTCAATACGTGTTTGGACTTCTGATGAGACCTTGGCTCCTTCGCCTGAGCTATGGCTCCCGTGTTGTCACACATCACCGGGATAGGAGCAACTCCATTTGGAATGACGCCCAACTCTTGGACGAAATTCCTAATCCAAACGGCCTCCTTTGCTGCAGCCGATGCAGCAATGTATTCTGCCTCAGTGGTGGAATCCGCAGTACTGTCTTGCTTGGAACTCTTCCAAGAGACAGCACCACCATTGAGCATGAATATGAATCCGGAGGTTGACTTCGAGTCATCAACATCGCTTTGGAAGCTAGAGTCGGTATAGCCTTCCAATTTCAGTTCTCCACCCCCATAGACCAAGAACAACTTATTGGTCCTTCTCAAATACTTGAGGATGTCTTTCACAGCTTTCCAGTGTGGAAGACCAGGGTTGGATTGATATCTACTTACTACACTTAGTGCAAAAGCCACGTCAGGACGTGTAGATATCATCCCATACATGATGCTACCAATAGCCGAAGCATACGGAATACGTGTCATCGCCGCTATCTCTGCATCAGTCTTGGGAGACATAGACTTGGATAGGGACATGCCATGACACATTGGTAGATGTCCTTTCTTGGACTCGTCCATCGAGAACCGCTTCACGATGGTATCAATGTATGTGGACTGGGTGAGACCAAGCAATCTTTTTGATCTATCTCTATAGATCTGTATTCCTAATACAAAAGATGCTTCACCCAAGTCCTGCATTGAGAACTTACTTGATAACCATATCTTAGTTGATTGAAACATTCCTACATCATTCCCAATGAGTAGAATGTCATCAACATAAAGAACAAGGAATGTCACAGCACTCCCACTGACCTTCTTATACACACAGGGTTCCTCAGGATTCTTAGTAAAACCAAACTCTTTGATTGTACTATCGAATCTGAGGTTCCAGCTCCTAGATGCCTGCTTAAGACCATAAATAGATCTTTGAAGTTTGCATACCATATGCTCACTTCCGATAGATGTAAACCCTTCAGGTTGAGACATGTAAATCTCTTCCTTAATATCCCCATTAAGGAAGGCAGTCTTGACATCCATCTGCCATATCTCATAGTCATACCATGCAGCTATGGCTAGCAAAATCCTAATGGACTTGAACATCGCAACTGGAGAAAAGGTTTCCTCATAGTCAATACCTTGCCTTTGAGTATACCCTTTTGCAACCAGTCGCGCCTTGAAGGTCAATACCTTCCCATCCGCCCCAAGTTTCCTCTTGTAAATCCATTTACACCCTATGGGAACAATTCCCTCAGGTGGATCCACGAGATTCCACACTTGGTTCGAATGCATGGAATTCATCTCAGATTCCATTGCTTCAAGCCATTTGGATGAATCGGCATCCGATAACGCTTCTTTGAAGGTCCTTGGATCACATCCAAGATTAGGCTCATCATGGCCCTCTTCAAGAAGCAGACCATACCTCACAGGTGGTCTCGAGACTCTCTCGGTTCTTCTAGGAGTTTGTATCTCTTCACTTGGCTTTTCGGGTGTGGGTTCTACAACTGTGGGTGTTTCTCGAACCTCTTCGAGTTCTATCATCTCGCCTTTTCTATCCAATAGAAATTCCCTTTCCAAAAAGGTTGCGTTCCTAGAAACAAACACCTTTGTTTCTTGAGGATGATAGAAATAATATCCAGCTGAATTCCTTGGATATCCCACAAAGTAGCATAAAATGGATCGACTATCCAATTTATCTCCCACTACCTGCTTCACATAAGCAGGGCACCCCCATATTCTAAAATAAGAATATTTTGGTGGCTTACCCATCCATATCTCATATGGTGTCTTATCAACTGCTTTTGTATGGACATGGTTCAACAACAGTGCCGCTGTCTCAAGCGCATATCCCCAAAAGGATGGCGGCAACTCCGTGAACCCCATCATAGACCGAACCATGTCAATCAAAGTCCGGTTACGACACTCCGAAACTGTAGTAGCCCGAATTCCAAATTGGGTAATTAACGGATTAATGGTGATTAAGAAGGTTTAATGTGTAATTTTGACCGTGGTCATGATCGGACGGACCGAAGATGGTTCGGTAGCACCGAAGAGTTCGGACGATCCGAAGTGGGTTCGGTGGATCCGATCATGAGGTGTCAAGAGTTGATCGACACGTCAGTTTACATGCAAGTTCGGATGATCCGAAGTGTAGGTTCGGTGGATCCGATCATGAGGTGTCAAGAGCCGATGGACACGTAGGAGTTCGGATGATCCGAAGTGGGTTCGGTGGATCCGAACATAGCCTATAAATAGTGCTCGGATTTCCTCATTTTGCATTGCAAATTCTTGAGTTGTGTCTCATATTTGAGAGGTTTGGAAGGTTTCTAGGGTTAGTTGTCGGTCGAGCGATAGCCAAGAGCTGCCAGGATTGGTAGCGTAGCGACGCCTGAGTTACGAGGCAATCGACATCAAAGGGCTGTCGACGGACGAAGGTAAACCCTAAACCTTTGGTAGTACTGGTTTTGCTAGTCGAGCATGGTAGTATTGTTCATTGGGTATGCTTTTGATGCGTAGGCTTGTTTTAGACCTGATTAGCGGTGTTGCGTAAGGCTAGGCTTGCTGTGATAGAGGTACGAAAGTACTATCCGAGATATCCTGGTCGAGTATACATCCTTATATGTGTTGCATGATTATGTGGTGCATTGATATATGTCATATGATGCATGCTATTATGTCACGTTTTATGATGCATGTTGCATTTCATGTTGAGCCGTATATCCTTCGAGATAGCCTTTACTGTTGAGCTGTATCTCTTTCGAGATAAGCTATATCTTGTGGGGCCGCTCAGCCCTGTCTTGTTTTGTGGACGCATGGACACCGAGAGTACACAGTGGCCGACGGGTCCGGAGGGCTTCGGTGATCCGGGACATTTTAGGTCCACGTCTGTTCTTGTAGTGGATGCAGTGACCCAGAGGAGTACCGCGCGGCACTATCCACTTGGCGCCTCTAGACTGAGCATTTTGAGATCCTTTGTTACTCCTGTTTCTTGACTACCTTGGTATCATATCATAGCATGTGCATTTCATATAGGCTTGTTTACTCATGCTTTTGTACTGGGCGTTCTTATCGCTCACGTCCTCGGTTTTGTTTATCTTGGACACCCCATTCCCATGGGGCAGGCCTCAGGTTGGATGGCTCAGGAAGAGCAGGAGGAGGACAGTGAGTAGCTGGTTGGTTTAGTTTTCAGTACTATTCTATTCGATATGGTTGTACCGAATATATTTTGAGTTGTTCTGATTGGGTTGTATAACTATTGTCGTCGGCCATATTTCCGTTGTTATCTCTGATTATTATTAATTAAGTTAATTGCATGCTTAGTTCTTGATTAGTAGGTGATTCTGGAACGGGTCACTACATTTATGGTATCAGAGCATGCTTACGATTTTGGGATATAGATTCTGTTTTGGGATTTTCGTTGACCATTTTACCATTTTCCCCATTCTATCTTGTAGGGATGGCTGACCACTTTGGTGATGAGAGTAGTCAGGGAAGTGTAGGTCGTTGGGGTGACCAGGACGATCGTAGGCGTCATCGTGAACATCGTCATCGTCGGGATGGTCCTAGGCGTTTTGATTTGCACCGTTTCATTCAGATGGGGCCTAAGCCTTTAGTCGGCGGTGAGACTCCCGATGATGCTGAGGATTGGTTAGAGCGCATGGAGAGTTGTTTCCGTGCATTCCAGTGCACCGAGGAGCAGAGGATGGAGACCCTTAGTTTTCTTCTCGAGGGCCGTGCGCGCAAGTGGTGGCGATCGACTTCTGCGCCGATAGTCCAGTCTCAGGGTAGGGTGACTTGGGCCGATTTCCGTGCAGCTTTCATGCAGCTGTATTTTCCTCCAGCCCTTCGCCAGGCAAAGACGATTGAGCTCCTGAATCTTAAGCAGGGGAGTATGTCTGTTGATGAATATCAGCAGAAGTTCTTCGAGTTGTTACCCTTTGCCCCTCATATCAGTGGCAGTTCTGAGGCCAAGTATGACCATTTCCTTCAGGGTCTTAACCAGGAGATTTTTGATCGAGTCACTGTCTGTGATAATCCTACTTCTTATGATGGGTTAGTGAACCGGTGTCGCCAGGCAGAGATCAGTCTCCAGCGTGGTAGGGCTATTCTTTCTTCTAGACCTCCGAGTACTTTGAGCCCTCGATCTCAGTCTTTCAAGAAATCTGGTTCTTCTTCTTCTGGATCTGGATCACGGTCTAGCGGTGTTTTTCGCTTTGGTAAGAAGAAGGTTTCTTGTGTGCATTGTGGGAAGAACCATCTATCGGAGCAATGCCGATCAGCCGCGGGAGCTTGTTTTCAGTGCGGAGAGATGGGTCATATCAAGAAGAATTGTCCTCAGTTGCGAGGTGGAGCAGGATCTGGTTCCGGATCTCAGACGACTGTTCAGCAGAGGAGGCAGGGTCAGGCAGTGGGTAGTTCAAATCTTCGACCTCGTGCCCAAGGTCAGGTTTTTGCGCTGAACCAGGATCAGGCTGCAGATGAGACAGAGAGAGTCATAGCAGGTACTTTTCGTTTATGCGGTATTCCTGCTTTTGTTCTTATTGATACCGGAGCATCACATTCATTCATCTCTGCACGATTTGTTAAGCGTCATAAGTTACCGTATGTTTCTCTAGACGTCATTCTTTCCGTTTCTACCCCGATGGGTCATTCGGTGTTAGCGAAGCGTCTAGTGATGGGTTGTCCCTTAGATTTTGAGGGTAACGAATTGATTGCGAATCTTATAATCCTGGAGATGGAAGATTTTGATTGTATTCTAGGTATAGACCTATTGACTGACTACATACCGAGCTACCGTGGATTGTTACCAGAAGCTTGTTCAGTTTCGTACGACTGAGAGCTCTAGTTGGTTTTTCTATGGTGAGGGAGCGCGACCTCCGATGCCAGTGGTATCTGCTCTGAAAGCCTGTCGTGCTTTAGAGGCGGGCGGGGAAGGCTACCTCATCTATGCGATTGATTCATCCACAGATAGTGTTGGTCTAGATGATCTTCCAGTGGTTTGTGAATTTCCTGATGTTTTCCCAGATGAGATTCCTGGTTTTCCTCCGGTTAGAGAGGTGGAATTTGGCATTGAGTTAATGCCAGGGACTGCACCGATTTCTCGTGCCCCCTATCGTCTTGCTCCGTCAGAGATGAGAGAATTGAAGCAGCAATTGCAGGATCTTCTTGATAAAGGTTATATTCGCCCGAGTGTTTCACCTTGGGGAGCTCCAGTCTTGTTTGTCAAGAAGAAAGATGGATCTATGCGATTGTGCATTGATTATCGCCAGCTGAATCGTGTGACGATCAAAAACAAGTATCCATTACCTCGTATCGATGATTTGTTCGATCAGCTTCAGGGTACCTCTGTTTACTCCAAGATTGACTTGCGATCGGGTTATCATCAGATGAGAGTTAGAGATGATGATATTTCCAAGACTGCATTTCGTACTCGATATGGGCATTACGAGTTTCTAGTTATGCCATTTGGATTGACGAATGCGCCAGCGGTGTTCATGGATCTGATGAATCGAGTCTTTCGGGATTTTCTAGATCAGTTTGTTGTGGTTTTCATCGACGATATCTTGATTTATTCTCACAGTGTGGAAGAGCATATCCAGCACTTGAGGATTGTGTTGCAGATTCTTCGCGAGAAGCAATTGTATGCTAAGCTGAGTAAGTGCGAGTTCTGGATTGATCGTGTAGTATTTCTTGGTCATGTGATTTCCAAGGAAGGAATTTCTGTGGATCCTAGCAAGATTGAGGCCGTGCTGAATTGGTCACGTCCGACGACGGTGGCTGAGATCCGTAGTTTTCTAGGTCTGGCAGGGTATTATCGTCGCTTCATTGTGAATTTCTCTCAGGTAGCTAGACCATTGACGCAACTTACTCGGAAGGATGTTCCATTTGAGTGGTCATCTGAGTGCGAAGATAGTTTCAGAGAGCTTCGTCGACTTCTGACTTCTGCACCTGTTTTGGCGTTACCGTCAGGATCTGATGGTTTCAGTGTTTACACCGATGCTTCTTTTCAAGGCTTAGGGTGTGTGTTGACGCAGAATGGTCATGTGATCGCTTATGCTTCCAGACAGTTGAAACCTCACGAGGAAAAGTATCCTATTCATGATCTAGAATTAGCTGCTATTGTGTTCGCGCTGAAGATCTGGCGTCATTACTTGTACGGGGTTAAGTTTGAAATTTTTACTGATCATAAGAGTCTGAAGTATCTGTTCACTCAGGCTGAGTTGAACATGAGACAACGTCGTTGGATGGATCTACTTAAAGATTATGACTGCGAGATCAAATACCATCCAGGTTCTGCGAATCTCACAGCCGATGCTCTTAGTCGCAAGGTGAGAGCCTCTGCACTTCAGACCAGTGCTATGATTAGTACTATCCAGGATTGTTGTTCATTGGGATTTAATTTCAAACATCGGAAAAGTATGGAGAGCATTCGTGTTGTTACCATTTTATCTGAGCCAGCTTTGTTCGCTCGGATTCGAGATGCACAGATGTCTGATCTCAAGACTCAGAGATTAGCCCGATTGGTTGGTGGAAATAGCAATTTCCATTATCAGGCTAATGGTCTTCTGTGTTTGTCTAATCGGGTTGTGGTACCAGAGAATGATACTTTGAGGGAAGAGATCTTGGCTCAGGCTCATCGAAGCAAGTTGAGTGTCCATCCGGGAAGCAACAAGATGTATAAAGATTTGAGGACACGATTTTGGTGGAAAGGGATGAAGCGCAGCGTTTATCAGTTTGTTTCCAAGTGTCTTGTTTGTCAGCAGGTTAAGGCAGAGCACCGTCGACCGGGAGGATTATTGTTGAACTTACCTATTCCCGAATGGAAGTGGGAGCATATCGCGATGGACTTCATTACTCACTTACCATTGTCTTCGAGGAATAGTGATGCTATTTGGGTAGTGGTGGATCGACTCACCAAGTCTGCTCATTTTCTGCCATATAACCGTGATTTCACTTTCGATCGTATGGCTCGATTGTACATTCAAGAGATTTTACGTCTGCATGGAGTGCCAGTCAGTATTGTTAGTGACAGAGATCCTCGTTTTACCTCACGATTTTGGGGTAGTTTCCAGGCGGTATTGGGTACGTCCCTAAGTTTAAGTACAGCTTATCATCCAGAGACCGACGGTCAGATGGAGAGGACTATCCGTACACTTGAGGATATGATGCGAGCTTGTGTGATGGATTTCGGAACCGCTTGGCAGGATCATTTGCCTTTGATTGAGTTCGCGTACAACAACAGCTATCATCGTAGTATTGGTATGGCACCATTTGAGGCGTTGTATGGGCGACGTTGTCGTACTCCATTATTTTGGGATGAAGTTGGGGAACGACATGTTGAGGGACCGGAGTTAGTCCAGCAGGCTATTGATAAGGTTGCAGTAATCAAGAAACGGATTAAGATCGCTCAGGATCGACAGGCTAGTTATGCGAACACCAAGCGGCGACCTCTTTATTTTCAGCCAGGTGAGAAAGTGTTTCTCCGAGTTTCGCCTTTTCGCAGGATTTTGAGATTTGGTCTCAAGGGTAAGCTGTCTCCGAGATTTATTGGTCCATTTGAAATATTGGAAAGCGTGGGAGATTTGGCTTACAGACTTGCATTGCCGCCGTACCTATCAAGTATTCATGATGTGTTCCACGTATCTTTGTTGAGACGATACGTAGCAGATGAGTCTCACATTTTGCATCCCTCTGAAGTTCAACTAAATTCAGATTTGTCTTACGTGGAACGACCAGTGCGGATCCTCGATCGCAAAGACAAGGTGTTGCGGAATAAGATCATTCCTCTTGTCTTAGTTCAGTGGCAGCGCAGAGGCACTGAAGAAGCCACTTGGGAGCTAGAGAGTCGTATGCGTTCGGAGCATCCAGAGCTCTTTTGAGTTATGCTTTGTATATGTTTGTGTTTTCAGTTGTATTCAACAACAATTGAGATGTAATAACGATGTTGTTATTTCGTTTTGTTCATCCTCTAAGCCTGATTTCGAGGACGAAATCTTTTAAGGGGGGGAGAATGTAGTAGCCCGAATTCCAAATTGGGTAATTAACGGATTAATGGTGATTAAGAAGGTTTAATGTGTAATTTTGACCGTGGTCATGATCGGACGGACCGAAGATGGTTCGGTAGCACCGAAGAGTTCGGACGATCCGAAGTGGGTTCGGTGGATCCGATCATGAGGTGTCAAGAGTTGATCGACACGTCAGTTTACATGCAAGTTCGGATGATCCGAAGTGTAGGTTCGGTGTATCCGATCATGAGGTGTCAAGAGCCGATGGACACGTAGGAGTTCGGATGATCCGAAGTGGGTTCGGTGGATCCGAACATAGCCTATAAATAGTGCTCGGATTTCCTCATTTTGCATTGCAAATTCTTGAGTTGTGTCTCATATTTGAGAGGTTTGGAAGGTTTCTAGGGTTAGTTGTCGGTCGAGCGATAGCCAAGAGCTGCCAGGATTGGTAGCGTAGCGACGCCTGAGTTATGAGGCAATCGACATCAAAGGGCTGTCGACGGACGAAGGTAAACCCTAAACCTTTGGTAGTACTGGTTTTGCTAGTCGAGCATGGTAGTATTGTTCATTGGGTATGCTTTTGATGCGTAGGCTTGTTCTAGACCTGATTAGCGGTGTTGCGTAAGGCTAGGCTTGCTGTGATAGAGGTACGAAAGTACTATCCGAGATATCCTGGTCGAGTATACATCCTTATATGTGTTGCATGATTATGTGGTGCATTGATATATGTCATATGATGCATGCTATTATGTCACGTTTTATGATGCATGTTGCATTTCATGTTGAGCCGTATATCATTCGAGATAGCCTTTACTGTTGAGATGTATCTCTTTCGAGATAAGCTATATCTTGTGGGGCCGCTCAGCCCTGTCTTGTTTTGTGGACGCATGGACACCGAGAGTACACAGTGGCCGACGGGTCCGGAGGACTTCGGTGATCCAAGACATTTTAGGTCCACGTCTGTTCTTGTAGTGGATGCAGTGACCCAGAGGAGTACCGCGCGGCACTATCCACTTGGCGCCTCTAGACTGAGCATTTTGAGATCCTTTGTTACTCCTGTTTCTTGACTACCCTGATATCATAT
This sequence comes from Primulina eburnea, assembly GCF_022965805.1. NCBI lineage: Eukaryota > Viridiplantae > Streptophyta > Magnoliopsida > Lamiales > Gesneriaceae > Primulina > Primulina eburnea. The sequence goes on along the minus strand of NC_133104.1, from coordinate 20,417,503 downwards.
CATAGCATGTGCATTTCATATAGGCTTGTTTACTCATGCTTTTGTACTGGGCGTTCTTATCGCTCACGTCCTCGGTTTTGTTTATCTTGGACACCCCATTCCCATGGGGCAGGCCTCAGGTTGGATGGCTCAGGAAGAGCAGGAGGAGGACAGTGAGTAGCTGGTTGGTTTAGTTTTCAGTACTATTCTATTCGATATGGTTGTACCGAATATATTTTGAGTTGTTCTGATTGGGTTGTATAACTATTGTCGTCGGCCATATTTCCGTTGTTATCTCTGATTATTATTAATTAAGTTAATTGCATGCTTAGTTCTTGATTAGTAGGTGATTCTGGAACGGGTCACTACAAAACACCATTCAACTGTGGTGTAGCGGGCGGAGTCCACTGCGAGAGAATCCCATTCTCCCTTAGATACTCTTGGAACTCGGCACTCAAGTACTCGCCACCTCGATCCGATCGAAGTGTCTTGATGCTTCGTCCCAATTGTTTCTCTACTTCACTTCTGAATTCTTTGAACCGTTCAAAGGCTTCAGACTTGTATTTCATCAAATACACATACCCATACCTCGAATGGTCATCGGTAAAGGTGATGAAGTAGGCATGTCCATGCTTAGTGGTGATGCTAAGCGGACCGCACACATCGGTATGAATCAAATCCAATAACCCTTTGGCTCGCTCCGCATGGCCCTTAAAGGGAATTTTGGTCATCTTTCCTTTTAGACAGGATTCACAAGTCGTGAGAGCATTAATATCAGACATATCAAACATGCCAACTCCCACTAACTTGTTCATCCTTCTTAGGGATATATGACCTAATCGAGCATGCCATAATTGTGCCGAATTAAGAGTATCTTGTTTGCGCATATTTGTTGTTGTTATCGTTTGGACATTGTTAAGTGGAATATCTTTTAATTTTAAGGTGTAGAGATTGTTTTCAAGTTCACCGGTACCAACTAAACATTCATTCTTGTAAATATTGCAAACACCTTTGCCAAATAAACAAGAAAATCCATCGATATCAAACATAGGAATGAAAATAATGTTTTTGATCAAGTCTGGTACAAATAAAACATCTCTTAAAACCAAATTAAAATCATTGTTCAAACATAAATAAACATCTCCCACAGCCTTGGCAGCAACCCTTGCTCCATTGCCCAACCTCAAGAAGGTCTCACCTTCCCTGAGCTTCCTACTTCTTCCCATCACCTGCAAATCATTACAGAGATGTGAGCCACAGCCGGTATCCAATACCCAAGAAGTAGAGTTAATGGAGATATTCACTTCAATGTAGAAGATACCTTTGCCAGAACCCTTCTGCGCAAGATATTCCCTGCAGTTACGCCTCCAATGTCCAGGCTTCTTGCAGTGGTGACAGATGTCAACAGTCTTCTCAGCCTTGGCTGGCGCGGCTGCCACTACGGGACTCGGAGTCTGCCTCTTCAAGGGCTCGCTCTTCTTGGGGCGCTGGAAAGAACGCTTCTTTCCCTTCCCATGTGGACCGGTCTTCGTGCCAGATGAAGAGCCCACATAAAGAACCGACTTCTCCTTCTTGATGGTGGACTCAAAGGTCACAAGCATGTTCACCAACTCTTCAAGGCTGGGCTCGAGCTTGTTCATATTGAAGTTCACGACAAAAGGATCGAAAGAGCTAGGCAGTGACAACAGTAGCACATCCGTGGTCAACTCTGATGGCAAGATCAAATCCATGCCCACGAGCTTGTCCACGAGCCCAATCAACTTTAGGCCATGCTCATGGACCGAAGTCCCATCTCGCATGCGTAAAGTGATGAGCTCCTTTACTGTGGCATGCCTCAAAGGTCGAGTCTGCTCACCGAAGAGCTCCTTGAGGTGCAAATGAATGTCAGCAGCATTCTTTGCATCCTCGAATTGCCTTTGCAGCTCATCGTTCATCGAAGCCTGCATGTAACACTTGGCCTTCAAGTCATGGTCGCACCAATCCTTGTAGGTCTGCAGTTCCTCGGGACTGCAGTCAGTCGGAGCCTCATCAGGGGGGCGACTCAGTCAGTGTGTATGCGATTCTCTCCGAGTTTAGGACGATCTTTAAATTTCTTAGCCAAGTGATATAGTTAGGTCCGGTTAGAACGTGTTTTTCGAGAATAACCGAAAACGGGTTGCGAATTGATGACATTGTCACAGATTTGTACTGAAAAGTAAAAACAGATAAATGTTAATGACTATTTCAAAATATTTAATAAGATATAAAGTTTGGACTTTTACTTTATAAATAATTGCTCCCACTGTTTTGACATTTTCACTACCCTCTAGTGAAAACGGGAAACTCCTTTCCTCAGTAGGTACGTAAGGTCCAATTAGCGAATTATGATCCCGATTATACAGCCAATCACAATTCCTAAAAGGTAGTTTCTCAATTGCATCACAATGCAACCCTTAACGTAAACTTTTGTCTCACGTTTGATTAGGACCCATTATAGACGTCGTTCATCTTTACGTGTCAAGCCTTACCCATCGATGTTGAACCTTAATGGACGGTCGCCATGAGTTCCCTCAATTATCTGAGCCGAAGTCATGGGAGTTCCACGTAGTTCACATCATTATGTCAATGGATGTCACAGCTTTCCGGCACCCAGGGCTCCCCCAATAATATGAGCCGAGCCCCGAGTACGGGTAGCGTTCATCATGCACCCATTGTCGATGGAAGACAAGGAAATTATAAACAAATTTATAATTCCCCTTTTCGGACTTGATATTAATTTTGAATCTTATTCAAAATGAGGGTTTTTAATTTTGAAAGGTCTCATCATTAATTTTATTTTAAAAGCTCGCCATGTTTGATCGTATGTTTGCCGGATTCATGCAACTTTGTTATTATAATAATAATAACGCACATACTCATTATTTATAACATATCATGCATATATTATAAATAGAAAACAGTACAAGGATGATCAATTGCCCCAACACTAATGGCCCGTGTGAGCCAAACACGGGCCTAGGTCCAATCCTAGGGTAAATGCACGGGATGCAATGCAACTATACTATTACATTAGCATCCAATATTACATGTCTTCGATCTTCATAATCACCAAGGCCACCATCTTCCAATCTTGATCTTCCCCTATTCTAATATTTACAATTAAATATCCATGGCACATAGGGATACATCTCATGGGGTGGGAACGGGCCATAAACCAAGCCCACTTTAAAAATTGATAATTATTACAATCATACAACACAAATATCCTAGCATACACCTAGCAAATTGGGCTTGGGCTTTTGATCATCCTTCATGCATAATATCACATATCATACACCATCAATTAATTATCAATATAATTAATTGATCCAATATTATATTTCTTGATCCAATCACTAACCGCCACAATTATAAATTAAATTAACAAAGTATACAAACACTTTTGTCTACTTTCAAATTAATTTATTTATAATCGAATTTCTTGTAAATCACAATTTACTATAAATAATTAAAGTCCTACTTCAATTATTTTATGAGAAAATATGTGCAACAATTGTAAATTTAAACTTAAGGGCCCAAAACTCATTTTTCACCAAAAATATTTTGGCCCATTTAAATTTTCACAAATTATGTTGTCCATCCAATGGCCCAACATCTCAAGGCCCATGATACTAAGATTCACCAAAACACTTTTGGAAACCCTAGTCGTCATCGCCGTCGCCGGAGCTCCGTCGCCGGATTCTGGCAACAACAAAAAAAAAATTTTCTTTTTATTAAAAACCTGCACATTTCGGGCAGCCCCTTGGGCTGCCCCTCGGCTGCCCGAAATTTTCGGGCAGCCCCGAAAATTATTATTTTTTTTTTGTTTTGTAAAATTTTCGGTCCTTGAGTTTTATTGCACCAAAAAATCTCAAACGGTTAGAAATCGATCTCAACATAATATTATGCAAATATTACACAAAAACCGTAACCTTAGCTCGGATATCACTTGAAAGCGGACCGGTTACGGAGGCCGGAAGTGCAACGGAAGCAAAAATTATAAATTTTGAGCAAATATTTCGGCCCCCATAAAAGATTTGTGTAATATTTACAAAAACTACAAAAACATGCATAGGATGTTTAAGAGATTTTACCTATCAACCTCTTAAGGTTGATGTAATGGCACCAACTAAAGTATAAATACTTTAGCTCTTCTTGGTTGAAAGATCTACAAGCTTCCACCTCCAATCCTCCAAGAATTAGGCCCACCACAAGCTATGTAAACCCCCTCAAGTTTTGCACTAGAAAAACTTAAGGATTTATCAAAGAGAAGAATTTTTCTCCAAGAAAATGAAGAACAAAAATGGAAGAAAAATGGGAGAGAAATCTCTCAAGAATTCGGCCAAGAGAGAGTGTGAGTGAGAGTGGGAGACTAGCCTAGGTATTGTGAAAAGTTGTCTCTCAAAAGTTGCATGCCTTTTGAATTTTTTTAATAAAAAGTAATCAAGGCTCTTCACCTCCCAAGCATGCAAACCCTAGCATGTCTCACATATATTATATGGTTTTTAACACATTAAAAACCATGGACTAAATTTTAATTATCTCAAACACATTTGAGATTAATTAAATAATACTTGAATTTACTCAAGTCCCACTAGTTAAATAATTATTTTAATTGAGCTCTACAAAGCTCAATATTATTTAATTAATTCAACACTTGAATTAATTTAATTATTTAGACTCTACTAGGTCCACTAGTGTTTAATTAATTCAACACTTGAATTAATTTAATTTAGTCCTCAATAATGTTTATGAAAATCACAATTTTCAACTACATTATTTACTTGGCCAAATTTTAATCTTAGGAACACTTCCATAAATTAAAATTTATATTTCTCTCATAGAAGTCATACTTCTATTTTTCTTTACGCTTATAAACACATTTATAAGCCGTTCAACACATTGAACTATTTTACTTCTCATCGGGATTTACAGAGCTAGTACTTGTGTGGCCCTCAATGGTTCATTGATACAACTAGCCGTGGGTTCACATCTCCATGTGATTCGGACTACACATGTCCTTATTCGAGCATACCCCAATTGCTCCATTCTTACTTATCAACTCCTTGATAATAAGAACGTCAGAACTCAAGTCTGATAGTACCCAACCAATCACGTTAAACGCCTAGCAGCATCGCTTACGTGATTCCCTAGGTATCACATGATAGTGCCTGCAAGAACCATTCAATTATGGTTAGCGTACAGTACGGTCCCTTCAACTCATATATCACGACCGATTCGACAACTATTGGTCTATCGAGAGTTGTCAATGAATCGATACTATGTGTCATGTCGTGGTTGCATCGATGGTGTAATCTATGAAACCCCTTTCATAATTACCACCATACTCTGATCAGAGATTTCAATCCACACATACATGAAAAACACATAGGATATCCATACCCATAGGTAAGCGGTGAATCCCCGACTACAATGCATCAACTCCTATACGTTTCGCCGTAACACCCAACCTTGCCACCTGATGACCCCATAAGAGTCGGTAAACAAGTCAAAGTGAAACGCTAGCACATAGAGTCTCAATGTTGTCCCGGGTCATAAGGACTAATGGTGTACAACCATAAACTAGGACGTTTCCACTCGATAAGTGAGAACCACTTGGAAAGTCCTTTATAGAGGGTTGTTCAGTGCACTCTACAAGGAGCACCTATCTGCATGTTCGGACATCACAATGTCCCCTACCAATGAAACATGGTACTCACATCGCAGATACTAGTCTCTAACTCGAGCGGCCTATATCCTTCTTAATGGCGGCTGAATCGACTAGGAACCGTTTAGAATATACAGTATTCCAAATATGAGTTTCATGATACTCATCTTATGAGCATCTCATATTCTTTCTACTATTTGTATATTCAAGGATTTTATCTATGCAACTAGCATGGGTATAAAGATAAAGATGCGCCAAATTAATAAATTCAAATATTATTAAAATAAAGATCGTTTATACATAGAGTTTCATTGTGAACACTCGGCCAACACTTGGCTCGACGTGCACCTACTCTAACAGATATATCCCGATCGATTCGACAACGATTGGTTTATCGAGAGTTGTCAATGAATCGATACTATGTGTCATGTCGTAGTTGCATCGATGGTGTAATCTATGAAACCCCTTTCATAATTACCACCATACTCTGGCCAGAGATTTCAACCTAGATACACATGATAACACATAGGAAATCCATACCCGAAGGTAAGCGGTGAATCTCCGACTACAATGCATCGACTCCTATGTGTTACGACAGAAAACCCAACCTTGCCAGCTGATGACCCCATGAGAGTCGGTAAACAAGTCAAAGTGTAATTCTAGCACATAGAGTCTCAATGTTGTCCCGGGTCATAAGGACTAATTATGTACAACCATAAACCAGGACATTTCCACTCGATAAGTGAGAACCACTTGGAAAGTCCTTTTATGGAGGGTTGTTCAGTGCACTCTACAAGGAGCACCTATCTGCATGTTCGGACATCACAATGCCCCCTACCAATGAAACATGGTACTCACATCGCAGATACTAGTCTCGAACTCTAGCGGCCTATATCCTTCTTAGTGGCGGCTGAATCGACTAGGAACCGTTTAGAATATATAGTATTACAAATATGAGTTTCATGATACTCATCATATGAGCATCTCATATTCTTTCTACTATTTGTATATTCAAGGGCTTTATCTATGCAACTAGCATGGGTATACAGATAAAGATTTGCCAAAATAATAATTTCAAATATTATTAAAATAAGATTGCTTATACATAGAGTTTCATTGTGAACACTCGGCCAACACTTGGCTCGACGGGCACCTACTCTAACAGATTTTTGACCAAGGAGTGTTCAAAGGAAAGCTTGTAGAAGTTCATCCTTTCAAGAGCCAAGTTGCTTACAACTTGGTTGGAGCCATCATCAATCCATTGTGATTGATAGGTATATTTCTAAACACACTATGAATGTCATATTTTGTGTTTTTGTATTTGCTACACACCTAGTACATGTGGTGCTCGAATTTCTCTTGCAAAAATTCTAAATTTTGAGCTTCCGTTGCCTTTTGAGCACCTTAATCGATCCCCTTTCAGAACTTTTAGAGGAAGGCATCCCACAGAGCAATGCCGAGGTGTATTTGGTAGTTGCCATGTTTGTCGACAGCCAGGACACTTTCTTAAAGTCTGTCCACAACGAGGTTTCCGGGGATTCCAGGGAACAGAATCATCTGGATCAGTGGCACCGTCTGATAGACAATCATCGGTTGTTCACTCTTTTCAGCCACCCTTTACTCAGTCACAGCCAAGGCCATGACGCACCTGACGATGTAGTTGCAGGTAATGATTTCCTGTGTAGTTATTTTGCATATGTATTGATAAATAATAATGCATTCCCTACGATTATCCTTGAATGAGTTGCATTGATATATGCTTTATTTATTGAGTCATTATATCCTGTAATATTGATCTCTTCACCTTTGAGGAAGGGTTTTGTATCAGTAACGTCTGTTGGACAGTGTATGCTACAGTGTTACAGATAGTGGAATTGAGTTAGATGGTATAGTACTTGTGTTGTCTGATTCTGACCGCATTATTGATGTTGATATGTTGACCAAGTGCAGAGGTATCGTAGAACAATTGTATATAAATCATACACAAATGATACATCTATTTTATTTTCAACAAAGTAGGTACATGTCTTGTTTCATTACATACTTAAAGAAACTAGTATTTGAAACACATTACATATCAAATGGTAAGATTCGAACCAGAAATGGTCGAAGAATGAATATTATACAGTAAGGATTCTAGATTTAAAATGCCTTTGATATCCGTATTATTTATGATTCGATGATATTTGAAAGGAATAGAGAGATTGCTTATGTATCCAGTTGAGTTACTGAGATTGAGCGTATCATTGGCTAATTTGCTAATGGCATGAGAGTTGTTAAAGTCTTCCCAGATGATATTTCGGGTTTAGCTTTGGTCAAGGAGATTGATTTTAGCCTTGAATTGATACCAGGTAATATTTTATTTCTAGAACTTTGTATAGAACGACATTGAATTGAAAGAATTGAAAGAGCATATAACGGCCCGAAAATTCGTGTTTGAATATTTGCGGAAAAATTAAAAATTTTCTTTGTAAAGTAGGTAAAATGCTTCATTCATAAAATAGACCGTTAAATAAAGTTTAAATGTTAAAAATAGCAGCGGAAGAAATTATTTGTTTGCAAAAGAACAATTTAAGAATAATCCAACAACGGATAAACTGTTTGAGCATAAAAATGGTAAAGGCTAAAATGAGGTCCTCGGGTTCCACTACTGCCCACCCAAGCTAGCTCACTGGTCCCCGCCCTCGGCCCCGGCGTCATCAGTACCTACAACAATCAAGTCTAGTGAGTCTAAAGACTCAACATGCATATATCGTAAATAACGAGTAAATATAGTAAAAATTTCATGGAAGTAAAAATATCATGTCATGAGGCACAATGTGAAAATAACATATCATGAGCAATTATAATACGTGCATAATTGAACTGAAAGTCATAGGGAAAATGTTTGCTCCTTCGAGCCCTGTACTGAAATAGCCTGTAATAAATTTTCTGTTGAGATTATGGTCTACGCAAGTGGCCCCTGCACTGAAAACTGACCGGTAACTGGCGACCGGATAATAAAATGATCCCATGATCGGTGACTGGCGACCGGGTAAAATAATGAACGTCTTATCAGACTATGCCACAGTATACTGGGTGGTACAAACTGAACTGACCGGTAACTAGCGACCGGACCGGTAACTGGCGACCGGATTTAGCAATAATCCCATGATAGTGAAATCGCCACAAGCAATATCGCATAATCTCAAAAATGAAAATTTTATATTTTTATGCACGTAATATAATAAAATGGCACAATTAAATATCCTGTAATAATTTACTGCTTGGATTGGATAGATCCCAGGCTCGCTGCAACCTAAATATGCCATGAAAAATATGCAATAGATTTATGGGACAAAACTATTCAATAACAATCGAAAATGTGACAATTACACCGAACGATTTCGTATTTAATCATGACTCCGAACCAACCCGAGCCAACACTGAAACATCATATAGTCATGATTAAAATACGCTTAAAATGATGAATTAATGCTCCTAAAATGATGCAAGTCGAATTTTAGGTGAATGGAGGTTAAAACATGAAACGCTGTTTCGAGAGTCAATTTGGCACATCGCACCGTAAATTCTCGTACAACCTCAAAAATGATATGAATCACAAATGGCCAAAAACATGACCTTCCTAACTCTATGAGGCACTTTCCAGTCCAAGGCCATGGCCTAAAAGCCAACGAAGAACTCAAACGAGCCACTGAACCGTCACCGCAAGTTGCTGTCCAAAAATACAGCAGCTGTGCTTTGGTTTCTTGCGTCGTTTGCGAGGCTAATGGCCATTGGGGCTTGAACCACCGACCAAAACCTCTTACCAACATCCTAAGGAATGATTTGAACCATGGCTAAGGACCCTAGACCAGCCACAATTCGCATCACACCAGCAAAAAACCGAACGTTCCAACCGAGAACAAATTCTTCATGTAGGATGCATTGCTTTTGTTTTGCTGTCACGATTCGTTCCAATGGCCATTTGATTGACCATGACACGATCTAGACATCTAGGGGTATGGTATGAACCGTGGCTAAGGGCCATAGGCAAACAAGATCCACACCATTCCACCATTTTCGAAATACACATGCTGTAAAATGGGAAGGGCCGAAAGGGGAAGGGGCTGTTCTTGTGTTGTTTTGTAAAAACCGATTCACCATGGACCAAGTCACCAAAAGGGCAACTTAGTCACGTCTTAGACATTCTAGGGAAGTGATCTAACCATGGCTATAGGCCTTTTGGGCAGCCATGATCAGAAACTTTTCCCTTGACATAAAAACAGAATTTTTCGAAGACTCAAGTGGCAAGAATGGAATGTTGCTGTCATTTTCGGTTTCCATCATGCATGTGGGCTGAACTAATGGACCAACGTGGTCCTAATCCATCCTAGAACATGTCTAGATGTAGCCTTGGGAGCCTGGAACCGAACCAAATCCTGAAACCATCAAAACAAAAGAAAACGTGAAGAGCATCATGAGGGCCGAAATTCTGCACCTTCTATTTTCTGAAAATTGTTTGATATATTTCGGTGTTTGCATGAAATGATGATCATGAAACATAAAAAATAATGATAGTAGGACTTGATTGAAGAGTCAAGGAAGAATATATGCATGCCTGGTTTCGTTTGGAAGAAAAACGAAAGAGTGAGATGACTCGTTGCGGAGGGGTGGAGCGTTCTTGCTACCTTGTTCTTCACTCGATTTTTTTCTTAATGAGCTATCGATTTTTCCTCACTAAACCCACGAACAAGCTCTGAAATTCTCTCAAATATTAGGTGGTGGGGGAGGGGAAATGGTTAGGAGGGTGAGGGAGATCCAATAATAAAGGGATACCAAGGTATGACCAAGTCTCCTCTTTTGAATTTTGAATTTTGGTTGATATCAAATATTTGTTGGGTTGTTTGCTAGGGTGCATGACCGATTCCACTTGCTAATCTAGGTTAGGATATTGGTTATGAAGTAATTAATTAAGGATGGTTAATAATTAAAAAGGCTTGCAAGCTAAACTTAACAAAGAATGGGTCAGAGGGTGAGTTGGCAAAGTAATTGCCTAGTAACCTAGGGGGCCGAAATTCAACAATAAAAATGAAGGGAAATTGTTGTTTAATTACTAAATTTATAACCCTTAAAAGCCTCAACTATCCTTTAAATAATTTATTGAACTAACCCCTTAATTAAGGAACTTAAATGAATTTATTTTCTACTTACCTCAAGTTGCTTAAATAAATCCTCAACCCTCATTTTAACTTAAATTAACTTACTTGCTAGCTAAAATAAATTCTGGAAATGATTTCTGAAATTATAAATTTTATCTCTAAACTCCAACTCCAGTCTGGCCTCACTGAATTAACTGAAGTGATAAAAATCAAAATAATGCATAAAATAATTAACTTAAGGAAAAGCATTTAAATACTCATTCAATAAAATCAATTTACTTTAAAATGCTAGAATTATGCATGGCTTATACGTAGACTGATTTACGGGTTCTACAGAGCAGGTAGAAGAGTACTGGCCGAGAGTTACATCTGATTGAGTGTTTCTCTTCGAGATACTTTAGTTATGCTTATGGTTGATGAACCCTATATTTAAAACTATTCTGATGATTTGATACTCGTTTAATCTATGATATTCTGATATATTCGACACATATGATTGACTAAATCGAATATTTAAAAATTGTATTGAATATTCTGATAACTGAGATGTGGTATACAGAAATTGTTGAGATTATTAGTTGTAGTGGTATGTGATATCCGAGATAGTATACCGATTTATCTTAGCACAATTGAGGGTGTGATCAGTGGGCTGAGAACGACATCGGTGTCAGAAATTTACAGTCCTATGAGTTTAGCAGTGTAAGGCTCGAAGATTTAGTTATTATAATCAGACAAATTTGTTAAGAATTAAGATGATTATAGATGTATTTTATTGGATTTAAAAAGAAGGCAAAATGTACAAAAGAAATGAGAAAGGTCGAAGCTCCAGCGCACATGCGCGAAGATATGCGCGCACATGCGCGTAAATTCCAGTAGCTTCGGCACACGTGCGCGAGATAATGCGCGCATATGCGCGATCCTTCCAGCAGCTATGGCGCACATGCGCGAGTTTAGCCGCGCATATGCGTGGTCGGTACAGAAACATTGGCGCATATGCGCGAGAGTAGTGGCGCACATGCGCGGCGCATTCAGAAGCAGTGGCGCATATGCGCGAGTTGAGTGGCGCATATGCGCGAGGTGTTGAATTGCCGAGACAGTAGGTCTCGCGCACATGCGCGAGTAATGCCGCGCATATGCGCGAGACGTGTGCTTCAAAGGATGAGCCATGTGTATCAAATCATGCAAAGTATATATAGAATTGTCTCGAAATTCTCTTCATTCAGCAACAAAAATCGTGATTTCAGAGGAAGAAGAGCTTCCAACTTTCTTCAAGGCTTTGAATTGTGATTTTTTCAGGTTTTAGCCACCCAAACTTTAATCCGATTTTAGTGTTGAACTCCTCTCCTTAATTGCTACAAGTTGATGTAAGTATTGTTCAATTCTAGCATATTTTGAGAATTACATATTGGGGAAATGCTGATATGCTTATATATATGTGTTCTTGAGAGAATTGTTATCATAGAAACGCAACCGGATCGAATAACGGATGTTGGATGTGATTACTACTCTTTTCCAGCATGTTTAGAGCTAAGATTATACAAGATCTGAGTATTATCTTAGGTTTATGAGAATAATCATGAATTTAGAATGATACAATGTTGACTAGGGAGAATTGGATTGACCAGTATCGAGAAATACACCGTTATGCCGTCGATGGTGTTGAAATGCACTAGTGAATTGATAGTATAGGTGTTGATTTGGATTAGTAATTGATAAATTGTGTATCAACATTCCATTTCAGATTCATCTTACCTCATTTCGACATCGAGACCTCGACATCGTTAAAGGTTTAGCAAAGAAAGGTATAAGTCATGTTTTGTTTGGGGAGATGTAACTCAAATAAGATATTATTTGAGTTTCCCAACCAAAATCACATACTAGTATTATTAGATATATTGTAACATGTTTATGAATTGTGTATAGCATTATATTCAATCTTTTAACATGTTTATGCTTTGATTTCAGAATTGTATTCAAGCATGTATGATCAGTGTGATATTCAGATATGAATATGATTATACTTTGGTTACATATTGATATTCATTGCATCTAAGATAGGAGAGTCTTTGACAGGCATTGTCAAATAGCTAGACGTTTCGGTGTATCTCAGCATAGGAGTAGGTATTACTCTTATTGCCGCCGTTGATACAGCTCAGACCGAAGTCTAGGAATGAGACGTTCATTACCCCGATTGGAGGGTAGGTAGTGACGTCTTATTCACACCGGGATCCCTAGAGTTCTAGTCGAGTCGAGTCCAGACATGGTTTGATTCGCATTGCATTGCATGTGCATATGATGTCATTCATGATAGCATGTTGCATGTTTAATTGATTATATGCATGTATACATGTTTATACTGAGATTTGTTCTCACCGGTTTTCCGGCTGTTGTTATGTCTGTATGTGTGCATAACAACAGGTGGGACAGGATCTGGGTCACGCAGAGGATGAGAGATGGACATAGCGTGGTGATCTCGGGCATAGCAGAAGAACTAGTAGTTGTACTTTTGGCATGTACTGTATTTAATTACTAGTTGTCGAATATGGTTTGGAACCAGACATATTTGTATCTTTGGTTATAGATTATGTTGTTAATATCTATGGTGTATGCTTGAGTTATATAACATTAGCATTAATGTTAAAAGCAAAAATTTGACCCATTTTTTATATTAATGATCCATTTAATCCCAACGAAAGAGTTAGAGCCCGGGTCCCCACAAGCAGGTTATTATATACGACAGTTATATTGACTCTATTTGAGAATTGTTATCTTCTAAATCAGTATTTGATACAGATAGTATACCGTTGAGACTATATACGGTGTGAGTTAAAACAGCACTGATTTTGAGAGCTAAAGCAGTTCAGAAATTTGATCAGAAGGTTCAGAACATGATTTTGATAATCAGAGCAGAGCATCAATCAGAGTAACAGGTATCTGACAGCATACTGTATGAGAATAATCGTCTTGTTGTGCTGAATATTTCAGATTTAAAACAACATATATCGTCAGAAACGCACGGCAGTCGTTTCAGTATTCGTCCTGAGGGCAGACAGATGCATGATGAATTGAAAAGACAGATTTTAGGGAAACAGATAGAATCAGTTGTGGTAGAGTTTGTACTAAAATGTCTGAATTGCCGACGGATGAAGACAGAAAAGTAGAAACCAGAAGATCTATTTCAGAGTTTGTCTGTTCCTAAATGGAAATGGGAGTACATTTCTCGGAATTTTGTGACAAAACTACTGAGATCTTTTCAAGATCATGATGCGATGTTGTTGTGATTGACAGATTGATCAAATCTGCAAATGTTATTTCGTACAAAGATGACACAGGTACGACCAAATGGCTGAGATTGCTGTCAGAAAAGTGGTTAGACAGCACAGAGTGCCAAAATGACTGTATCAGACTGTGATTTTCGGTTGATTTCGTACTTTTGGCAGAATATTCAATAAGCTCTTCCACATATCATCTACAGATCGACGGATAGTCAGAACGGACTATCCAGACACTGGAGGATATCCTTGGAACTGTAGTGTTTGATTTTAGCTCTAGTTGACAAGATTCGTTGTCACTGTGGGAATTATCGTACAATAATAGCTATCAAATGAGTATTGAGATAGCTTCATTCGGAGTATTGTACAATGTGAACTGCAGATTACCATCGTATGAGAATAATATCTCTGAGGTAGATGAAACGGAACCTGATATGATCAGAGATATGACCATGAAAGTAAAGCTGATTCAGAAGAAAAGGAAGACAGCTCAGAATAGACAGACTAAATATACCCACGTCGGACGATGACCGTTGGTGTTTTAGGCAAAAGAGTGAATATTTACTTGACTGGGATTGAACCGATTTGATAGCTGATGATGATATTGATTTATTATGAGTGTATATTGGTATATACTAATATTGTATAGCCTGCAATCGAGATCGATTTTATCAGAATTATTTCAAGTTGTATTAGGATATTATACATCTTGAATTATTATTCCAAATTGTAATCAGAGTCAGTGGAAGAAAGATAATTCATAATGAAGACTATTTTGCTGTTGAAAGTTCAATAGAATTGGTAGGACATCGAAGAAGCTACCTAAGAAATAAAATCTAATATGAGACCAAGATTCTCAGAATCAATTCACTGATGTGAGTTTTCTTTTAGCTTCTATATATTTCTTTCTGGTATCTGATTTGATATCTGATATGATTACCTGAGATATGAATTGATTGTCTGTGATTTCGGAGACGAAATCATATATTAGGGCGGGAGAAATGTAAGGCCCGAGATATTTATCCTGTTAATCTGAAATGATTTGGGGATGATCGATGTAATTATAGACGAAACGGATCGGACCAGAAAAGATGAAAGAAGACACGAATTATGTGCGGGACAGAACACCTCGCGTGCGCGACAAGGATTCGCGCATATGCGTGACAGTGGCAGAGGACCTCGCAAACGCGCATATGCGCGAGCTGTGCATATGGTGGGTATCGAGTCCAAAAAGTGAGGCGCACATGCGCGGCGTGGAGGCGTGCATATGCGCGAGGGGGTTGTGCATTGGGACAGTAGGTCTCGAGCATATGCGCGGCGATGGTGCGCGCATATGCACGAGCTGCCGAGAAAAGAAGTGCTGGACAGAACTTCCGGCACATATGCGCGGGCCTTGGGCGCGCATATGCGCGCGGCATGCAGAACGAAATGGAGCCACTTGCCCCATAACCATGCGACGTGTATATATATATATTTATATATATATATATATATATATATATATATATATATATATATATATATATATATATAAAGGAAGCAATTCTCATCTCAGAAGGAGAAAGGAAGAAATCGAAAGCCTCAGGGAGAAAACCGTGAGTTCTTGATTCTAAATTGTGAGTTGCGAGAAATCCATCCGTTTGATTTTGAATCCGAACTCAGTATCGTGTTTCTATTGACGAGAGCTTCAACTGGACGTAAGTTTCTATGTTTTTTTATATGAATTGAAATTATGGCATTGCCAGAATCAGATACGATTGATATATGTTGTTCTTGCGATATCAGACATCGTATAATCGAAACCTGATCAAAGAACATATACCGTATGAATTTTTTTTGAATTTTCAGAGTTGATTTGATTGTGATTAGATTGAATTGTTATCTGATTGATATATTGTGTTTTAGGTATACTGATCAGTATATAACTGAAGTCAGATGGAAAAACGGACTGATTATATAATTGTTATGATTTTAGAGTTGATATGATTGAGATTGCGCAGATGTCATATTACAGTCTGTTATATTGAAGATTATGATTCGTACTGATATCGATTATGAGTTGTGGTATTATATTTGTGATGTTGAGATTGACAGGGTTATCAAGATTTTATTGTTAAGCCGTCGAAATATCAGTAGATTGACTTTGATCAGATTCAGTATTTATTTCGATTGTATCGTTATATCGTTGACATTGATCAGATTATGTTTCGAATTGAGTATTGATCAGAACAGGTCTTGAATGAGTTGTATATTGATTTTGTGTCTATTCGTTATTGTCATGTCAGATTGGATATAGACAGATTTGACTTCGAGACTTCAACTTCGTCAGACCGAGAAGAGAAAGGTATAAATAAATGTTGATTCGGGATTGCACAACTCGAGTTAGATTTGACTTGAGTTTCCCAAAATCACATACTGATTTATTATTGCATTTGATATTTGTAATGCTTGATATTGATATGCTTACTCTATCGATTTATAGTAAAGCATAAGTTAGAGTTGGGGCAGATCAGAGTATGGTGGTAATTATGAAAGAGGTTTCATAGATTACACCATTGATGCAGCTACAACATGACACATATTATTGATTCATTGACAACTCTCGATATACTAATGGTGTTAGAGTAGGTGCACGTCGAGCCAAGTGTTGGCCGACTGTTCACGATGAAACTCTTTGTATAAACGATCTTTATTTTAATAATATTTGAATTTATTAATTTGGCGCATCTTTATCTTTATACCCATGCTAGCTGCATAGATAAAGCCCTTGAATATACAAATAGTAGAAAGAATATGAGATGCTCATATGATGAGTATCATGAAACTCATATTTGTAATACTGTATATTCTAAACCGTTCCTAGTCGATTCAGCCGCCACTAAGAAGGATAAAGGCCGCTCGAGTTAGAGACTAGTATCTGCGATGTGAGTACCATGTTTCATTGGTAGGGGACATTGTGATGTCCGAGCATGCAGATAGGTGCTCCTGGTAGAGTGCACTGAACAACCCTCCATAAAAGGACTTTCCAAGTGGTTCTCACTTATCGAGTGGAAAAGTCCTGGTTTATGGTTGTACACCATTAGTCCTTATGACCCGGGACAACATTGAGACTCTATATGCTAGCGTTTCACTTTGACTTGTTTACCGACTCTTATGGGGTCATTAGGTGGCAAGATTGGGTGTTACGGCGAAACATATAGGAGTCGATGCATTGTAGTCGGGGATTCACCGCTTACCTACGGGTATGGATATCCTATGTGTTTTTCATGTATGTGTGGGTTGAAATCTCTGATCAGAGTATGGTGGTAATTATGAAAGGGGTTTCATAGATTACACCATCGATGCAACCACGACATGACACATAGTATCGATTCATTGACAACTCTCGATAGACCAATAGTTGTCGAATCGGTCGGGATATATGAGTTGAAGGGACCGTACTGTACGCTAACCATAATTGAATGGTTCTTGCAGGCACTATCATGTGATACCTAGGGAATCACGTAAGCGATGCTGCTAGGCGTTTAACGTGATTGGTTGGGTACTATCAGACTTGAGTTCTGACGTTCTTACTATCAAGGAGTTGATAAGTAAGAATGGAGCAATTGGGGTATGCTCGAATAAGGACATGTTTAGTCCGAATCACATAGAGATGTGAACCCACGGCTAGTTGTATCAATGAACCATTGAGGGCCACACAAATACTTGCTTAGTAAATCCCGAAGAGAAGTAAAATAGTTCAATGTGTTGAACGGCTTATAAAAGTGTTTATAAGCGTAAAGAAAATTAGAAGTATGACTTCTATGAGAGATATAAATTTTAATTTATGGAAGTGTTCCTAAGATTAAAATTTGGCCAAGTAAATAATGTAGTTGAAAATTGTGATTTTCATAAACATTATTGTGGACTAAATTAAATTAATTCAAGTGTTGAATTAATTAAACACTAGTGGACCTAGTAGAGTCTAAATAATTAAATTAATTCAAGTGTTGAATTAATTAAATAATATTGAGTCTTGTAGAGCTCAATTTAAATAATTATTTAACTAGTGGGACTTGAGTAAAATCAAGTAATATTTAATTAATCTCAAATGTGTTTGAGATAATAAAATTTAGTCTATGGTTTTTAATGTGTTAAAAACCATATAATATATGTGAGACATGATAGGGTTTGCATGTTTGGGAGGTGAAAGGTTGTTGATTACTTTTTATTAAAAAATTCCAAAAGCATGCAACTTTTGAGAGACAACTTTACACAACAACCTAGGCTAGTCTCCCACACTCATCTCACACTTCACTTGGCCGAATTTTTGGGGTGGTTTTCTCTCTCATTTTTCAAGTTTTTGTTCTTCATTTTGGAGAGCAAAAATCATTCTCTTTGAAAAAATCCTCAAGTTTTTCTAGTGCAAAACTTGAGGGGATTTACCTTGTTAAGTGGTGGGCTTGATTTTTGGAGGAAGGAAGCTTGTAGACTTATCTTGCCAAGAAGAGCTTAGTTGCTTGCAACTAAGTTGGAGCCATCATCAACTTCTTGAAGTTGATAGGTAAAATTCTAAAACATCCTATGTATGTTTTGTTTTGTAAATATTGCATGAAAACCAAGGTGGCCGAAATTTGTATGTTTTTCTAAAATTTATGCTTCCGTTGCGTTTCCGGCCACCGTAACCGGTCCGCTTTCAAATGGTTGTCGATTCGGTCGGGATATATGATTTGAAGGGACCGTACTGTACGCTAACCATAATTGAATGGTTCTTGCAGACACTATCATTTGATACATAGGGAATCATGTAAGCGATGCTGCTAGGCGTTTAACATGATTGGTTGGGTACTATCAGACTTGAGTTCTGACATTCTTCTTATCAAGGAGTTGATAAGTAAGAATGGAGCAGTTGGGGTATGCTCATATAAGGACATGTTTAGTCCGAATCACATGGAGATTTGAACCCACGGCTAGTTGTATCAATGAACCATTGAGGGCCACACAAGTGCTAGCTTTTTAGATCCCGTTGAGATGTAAAATAGTTCAATGTGTTGAACGGCTTATAAAAGAGTTTATAAGCGTAAATAAAATAGAAGTAAGACTTCTATAAGGAGAATGTAGCCTTTTAATTTGAGGAATTGTTCCAAAATTAAAAGTTGGCCAAACGAGTAATGTATTTGAAAATTGTGATTTTCATATACATTATTATGAACAAAATTAAATTAATTCAAGTTTTGAATTAATTAAACACTAGTGAACCTAGTAGAATCCAAATAATTAAATTAATTCAAGTGTTGAATTAATTAAACCACATTGGGCCTTGTAGAGTCCAATTAGAAATAATTATTAAACTAGTGGGCTTAAATAAAATCAAGTAAAGTTTAAATGGACTCAAAAGTGTTTGAGACATTTAAATAAAAGTCCATGGACATTGTAATTGTTACAAGCCCAAGTCAAAAGGCTTGCAAGGGAGGTGAAAGGTTGGAGACAACTTTTTCAATAATCTATGCATGGCATGCATATGCTAGCTTTTACACATCTTAGTAGAGGTGTTCGGTTTTCTCTTCTTGAAAATAAAATTTTGAACTTCCGTTGCGTATTAGAACACCTAAATCGATCCCTTTCACGTATGAGTACCAAATCTGCACTCTCTCCTATGATGCCTACTGCACTTGGGACACAACGGCTTCTCTGGATCAGATGGAACTGTCGGTGCTTTAGAACTCGGCTCTATCTTGCCTTTCCCTTTGAAACTACCTTTTCCTCTTTGGCTGGAACCTTGACCTCTTTGAGCAATAGCATGTTGCCTCGCCTGTCTCTCTCTAGCAATATCTTTTTCATCTTGCTCGGCTAACAGTGCTTTAGCCACAATCTCTTTAAATGTCACCGCCTTAGACATATTGATGTCCCTCCTGATTTCTGCTCGAAGTCCTCTAATGAGATGAGAACCCTTGTCTTTGTCATTTGAGGCAATGTAAGGGGCAAACAGACAGCCTTCCTCGAACTTCAAAATGTACTCGTCAACATTCATACTTCCCTGAATAAGCTTCAAAAACTCAGTCACCTTCCGAGCTCGAAGTGCATCCGAGAAATACTTGTCGTAGAAAAGATCCGTGAAATCTTGCCAGTTTAATTCCGGAACATAAACACCTACCTTGGTAACATTCCACCAAATACGTGCAGCTTTGACTAGCATGGATACTGCACAACCAACTCTGTCATTGTCTTCATATTTGAGATGATCAAATATCTCCTCAAGTGCTTTAATCCACTCTACAACCACTAATGGATCAGTTCTTCTTGCAAACTCAGGCGGATCCATCCTCTTAAAAGCAGTAAAGATTCCATCAGTCCCAACTGCTTGAACCACTTGGTATCTTCCTTGGCCTCTACCTTGACCTGAACCTTGCAAACGGAGCAACTGTTGAATATGTTCACTGTGAACCTTGGCTTGCTCTTTCAATAATCTGCCGAACTCGTCGATAAATCTCGACGGGGATCTATCCTCTCCCTCTGAAGCCTTTCTCTTAGGAGGCATTAAATCCTACAGTGTGCTCACACAATACATATCAACCAATAA
The DNA here is from genome assembly GCF_022965805.1 of Primulina eburnea. NCBI lineage: Eukaryota > Viridiplantae > Streptophyta > Magnoliopsida > Lamiales > Gesneriaceae > Primulina > Primulina eburnea. The sequence goes on along the minus strand of NC_133104.1, from coordinate 20,396,866 downwards.
CAATAAATAGATGTAGAAGAAGACATACCCGGACCGTTGAAAGTAGACGAAGTCATATGTATTGGTCCGAAGGACGTTTCTCTGATACCACTAAATGTAACGCCTTTGACCGATTTAATAGAATAACAGCGGAATTTAAAAATTTACTTAGAGGGAAGAAGGATTTTAAAATTTCTTGACATAAAATATCTAAAATCAAAAGTATATACATGATCAATCAAGTGTTGCCTCAAAATAAAAAATATCATTTTTTATCATGTCAAAATGCTAGCAAAATATTTTCTTCCTTCCATCTCTGTACATATGACTTCGGCCCCAATCAACGTCCCGGCTCATCACTCTTATCTACATCACATGAAATAACTGGAATGAGTATAAAACTCAGCAAGTGAAACTCTTACATAGCAATGTATACATATCATACTCTGTAAAACATGACTTTGAAATCATTAAATACCATCTGACTCTTAAAACATGAATAATATAGTAGAACATGAACAATAACGATGGTATTTCTCTTTTCTCTGATGGATTGATATCTAAATAGTACCTCTGTCTCTGTACCTATATCCCATTGATATAAATCGATTACTCTTTCGGGATATAAGCCTATGGTCGTTGATCAACTCATTACATGCAATCTCTGACTATCTATTTATCAATCCAATAAATCATTTGAACTCTCTCTTAGGCATTAAAACAAACACTTTGAAGGCTCTTCTCTTTTGCATTCCCTTTGACATAATTGAGACATAAAAATGCCTCTAATATACAACAAAGTGTATCAATACATAACATGAATCAAATGGAAGGGAATAGCATGTTAAAACCATTGAAATTTTAACACCTCTGATCGATTTTATAAAATAACACAGCGGAAATTAAAAAATTTACTTGAAGGGAGGAAGGATTCAAAATTTTCTTGACATAAAACATTTACAATCAAAAGTATATACATGATCAATCAAATGTTGCGTCAAAATACAAAATATCATTTTTGATCATGTCAAAATACTTTCAAAATATCTTCTTCATCCATCTTTGGTATGCATATGACCCCGGCTCCAATCAACATCCCGGCTCGTCACTCTTATCTGAATCACATGAAATAACTGAAATAAGTATAAAACTCAGCAAGTGGAACTCTTACATAACAATGGATACATATCATACTCTGTAAAACATGGCTTTGAAATCATTAAATACCATCCAACTCTTGAAACTTGAATAATATACTAGAACATGAACATAACGATGGTATTTCTTCTTGAAAGCGGACCGGTTACGGGGGCAATAAGCGCAACGGAAGCAAAATTTAAAATTTTATCATGCATTTTTCGGCCCCCTTGATTTGCACTATATTTACAAATAAAAATCCATACATAGGAGGTAAGAAAAATATACCCATCAACTTAGCAAAGTTGATGTATGGCTCCAATCAAGTTGTAAACAACTTGACTCTTCTAGGTTGAAGATCTACAAGCCTCCAACACCTTTCTTTTCTTCAAAATAAGGCCCACCACTCACAAGGTAAACCCCCTCAAAAATTGCACTAGAAAAGTTTGAGGATTTTTCAAAGAGAAAGAATTTTTGTCTCCAAAATGAAGAACAAAACTTGAGAGAAAAATGAGAGAAAATTGGTGTAAAATCCTTGTGAATTTTCGGCCAAGAGGTATGCTTGGAGGAGTGGGAGACTAGCCTAGGTAGTTGCAAAAGTTGTCTCAAAAGTTGCATTTCTTTTGAATATTTTATTAAAAAGTATTTTGGCTATTACTCCAAGCATGCAAACCCTAATCCCCTTTGCATGTGGGCTTGAAACCCTTCACAAGGGCCCATGGACTAATATTATTGTCTCAAACAATTTGAGCCCAATACTACTTTGCTTGAATTTTATACAAGCCCACTAGTTTAAATAATAATTTCCAATTGGGCTCTACAAGGCCCAATTATATAAAATTAATTCAACACTTGAATTAAAATAATTATTTGGACTCTACTAGGTCCACTAGTGTTTAATTAATTCAACACTTGGATTAATTTAATTTAGTCCATAATAATGTTTATGAAAATCACAATTTTCAAACACATTATTCACTTGGCCAAATTTTAATTTAGGAACACTTCCAAAAATTAAAATTAATATTTCTCTCATAGAAGTCATACTTCTAAATTTTTCTTTTCCGCTCATAAACACATTTACAAGCCGTTCAACACATTGAACTATTTTACTTCTCTTCGGGATTTACAAAGCAAGTACTTGTGTGGCCCTCAATGGTTCATTGATACAACTAGCCGTGGGTTCACATCATAATGTGATTCGGACTAAACATGTCCTTATTCGAGCATACCCTAATTGCTCCATTCTTACTTATCAACACCTTGATAACAAGAACGTCAGAACTCAAGTCTGATAGTACCCAACCAATCACGTTAAACGTCTAGCAGCATCGCTTACGTGATTCCCTAGGTATCACATGATAGTGCCTGCAAGAACCAATCAATTATGGTTAGCGTACAGTACGGTCCCTTCATCTCATATATCCCGACCGATTCGACAACTATTGGTTTATCGAGAGTTGTCAATGAATCGATACTATGTGTCATGTTGTGGTTGCATCGATGGTGTAATCTTTGAAACCCCTTTCATAATTACCACCATACTCTGATCAGAGATTTCAACCCACATATACATGAAAAACACATAGGATATCCATACCCGTAGGTAAGCGGTGAATCCCCGACTACAATGCATCGACTCCTATATGTTTCGCCGTAACACCCAACCTTGCCACCTAATGACCCCATAAGAGTCGGTAAACAAGTCAAAGTGAAACGCTAGCACATAGAGTCTCAATGTTGTCCCGGGTCATAAGGACTAATTCTGTACAACCATAAACCAGGACTTTTCCACTCGATAAGTGAGAACCACTTGGAAAGTCCTTTTATGGAGGGTTGTTCAGTGCACTCTACAAGGAGCACCTATCTGCATGATCGGACATCACAATGTCCCCTACCAATGAAACATGGTACTCACATCGCAGATACTAGTCTCTAACTCGAGCGGCCTTTATCCTTCTTAGTGGCGGCTGAATCGACTAGGAACGGTTTAGAATATACAGTATTCCAAATATGAGTTTCATGATACTCATCATATGAGCATCTCATATTCTTTCTACTATTTGTATATTCAAGGACTTTATCTATGCAACTAGCATGGGTATAAAGATAAAGATGCGCCAAATTAATAAATTGAAATATTATTAAAATAAAGATCGTTTATACAAAGAGTTTCATTGTGAACAGTCGCCCAACACTTGGCTCGACGTGCACCTACTCTAACAATCTCCCACTTGCACTAGAGCCAACTACCTATATACTTTAGACCCATTGATTCGCGATGCTTCTCGAACGATGGTCCGGAGCCGACTTTGTCGATCGACACTTCTCCTCGTTCCACGATCTCTCTGAGGATGTGGTACTTTCTCAATACATGTTTGGACTTCTGATGAGACCTCGGCTCCTTCGCCTGAGCTATGGCTCCCGTGTTGTCGCACATCACCGGGATAGGAGCAACTCCATTTGGAATGACGCCCAACTCTTGGACGAAATTCCTAATCCAAACAGCCTCCTTTGCTGCAGCTGATGCAGCAATGTATTCTGCCTCAGTGGTGGAATCCGCAGTACTGTCTTGCTTGGAACTCTTCCAAGAGACAGCACCACCATTGAGCATGAATATGAATCCGGAGGTTGACTTCGAGTCATCAACATCGCTTTGGAAGCTAGAGTCGGTATAGCCTTCCAATTTTAGTTCTCCACCCCCATAGACCAAGAACAACTTATTGGTCCTTCTCAAATACTTGAGGATGTCTTTCACAGCTTTCCAGTGTGGAAGACCAGGGTTGGATTGATATCTACTCACTACACTTAGTGCAAATGCCACGTCAGGACGTGTAGATATCATCCCATACATGATACTACCAATAGCTGAAGCATACGGAATTCGTGTCATCGCCGCTATCTCTGCATCAGTCTTGGGAGACATAGACTTGGATAGGGACACGCCATGACACATTGGTAGATGTCCTCTCTTGGACTCATCCATCGAGAACCGCTTCACGATGGTATCAATGTATGTGGACTGGGTGAGACCAAGCAATCTTTTTGATCTATCTCTATAGATCTGTATTCCCAATACAAAAGATGCTTCACCCAAGTCCTGCATTGAGAACTTACTTGCTAACCATATCTTTGTTGATTGCAACATTCCTACATCATTCCCAATGAGTAGAATGTCATCAACATAAAGAACAAGGAATGTCACAGCACTCCCACTGACCTTCTTATACACACAGGGTTCCTCAGGATTCTTAGTAAAACCAAACTCTTTGATTGTACTATCGAATCTGAGGTTCCAGCTCCTCGATGCCTGCTTAAGACCATAAATAGATCTTTGAAGTTTGCATACCATATGCTCACTTCCGATGGATGTAAACCCTTCAGGTTGAGACATGTAAATCTCCTCCTTAATATCCCCATTAAGGAAGGCTGTCTTGACATCCATCTGCCATATCTCATAGTCATACCATGCAGCTATGGCTAGCAAAATCCTAATGGACTTGAACATCGCAACTGGAGAAAAAGTTTCCTCATAGTCAACACCTTGCCTTTGAGTATACCCTTTTGCTACCAATCGCGCCTTGAAGGTCAATACCTTCCCATCCGCCCCAAGTTTCCTCTTGTAAATCCATTTACACCCTATGGGAACAGTTCCCTCAGGTGGATCCACAAGATTCCACACTTGGTTCGAATGCATGGAATTCATCTCAGATTCCATTGCTTCAAGCCATTTGGATGAATCGGCATCCGATAATGCTTCCTTGAAGGTCCTTGGATCACATCCAAGATTAGGCTCATCATGGCCCTCTTCAAGAAGCAGACCATACCTCACAGGTGGTCTTGAGACCCTCTCGGATCTCCTAGGAGCTTGTATCTCTTCACTCAGCTTATTGGGTGTGGGTTCTACAACTGTAGGTGTCTCTCGAACCTCTTCGAGTTCTATCATCTCGCCTTTTCTATCCAATAGAAATTCCTTTTCCAAAAAGGTTGCGTTCCTAGAAACAAACACCTTTGTCTCTTGGGGATGATAGAAATAATATCCAATGGAGTTCCTTGGATATCCCACAAAGTAGCATAAAATGGATCGACTATCCAATTTATCTCCCACTGTCTGCTTCACATAAGCAGGACACCCCCATATTCTAAGATAAGAATACTTGGGAGGCTTACCCATCCATATCTCATATGGAGTCTTGTCAACTGCCTTTGTATGGACATTGTTCAACAACAGTGCCGCTGTTTCAAGCGCATATCCCCAAAAGGATGGCGGCAATTCTGTGAACCCCATCATAGACCGAACCATGTCCATCAAAGTCCGGTTACGACGCTCCGAAACACCATTCAACTGCGGTGTAGCGGGCGGAGTCCACTGCGAGAGAATCCCATTCTCTCTAAGATACTCTTGGAACTCAGCACTCAAGTACTCACCACCTCGATCCGATCGAAGTGTCTTGATGCTTCGTCCCAATTGCTTCTCTACTTCACTTCTGAATTCTTTGAACCTTTCAAAGGCTTCAGACTTGTATTTCATCAAATACACATACCCATACCTCGAATGGTCATCGGTAAAGGTGATGAAGTAGGCATGTCCATGCTTAGTGGTGATGCTAAGCGGACCGCACACATCGGTATGGATCAAATCCAATAACCCTTTGGCTCGCTCCGCATGGCCCTTAAAGGGAATTTTGGTCATCTTTCCTTTTAGACAGGATTCACAAGTCGTGAGAGCATTAATATCGGACATATCAAACATGCCAACTCCCACTAGCTTGTTCATCCTTCTTAGGGAAATATGACCTAATCGAGCATGCCATAGTTGTGCCGAATTAAGAGTATCTTGTTTGCGCTTATTTGTTGTTGTTATTGCTTGGACATTGTTAAGTGGAATATCTTTCAATTTTAAGGTATAGAGATTGTTTTCAAGTTCACCCGTACCAACTAAACATTCATTCTTATAAATATTGCAAACACCTTTGCAAAATAAACAAGAAAATCCATCAATATCAAGCATCGAAATGGAAATAATGTTTTTAACCAAGTCTGGTACATACAAAACATCTCTCAAAATAAGCTTAAAATCATTGTTCAATATTAAATAAACATCTCCAATGACCTTGGCAGCAACTCTTGCCCCATTGCCCATCCTCAAGAAGGTCTCACCCTCTCGGAGCCTCCTACTTCTTCCCATCACCTGCAAATCATTACAGAGATGTGAGCCACAGCCGGTATCCAATACCCAAGAAGTAGAGTTAATCGAGATGTTAACTTCAATATAGAACATACCTTTGGCAGAACCCTTCTGCGCAAGATATTCCCTGCAGTTACGCCTCCAATGTCCAGGCTTCTTGCAGTGGTGACAGATGTCAACAGTCTTCTCAGCCTTTGCTGGCGCGGCTGCCACTAAGGGACTCGGAGTCTGCCTCTTCAAGGGCTCGCTCTTCTCGGGGCGCTGGAAAGAACGCTTCTTTCCCTTCCCATGTGGACCGGTCTTCGTGCCAGATGAAGAGCCCACATAAAGAACCTGCTTCTCCTTTTTGATTGTGGACTCAAAGGTCACAAGCATGTTCACCAACTCTTCAAGGCTGGGCTCGAGCTTGTTCATATTGAAGTTCACAACGAAAGGATCGAAAGAGCTAGGCAGCGACAGCAGCAACACATCAGTGGTCAACTCCGAAGGCAACACCAAATCCATGCCTACGAGCTTGTCCACGAGCCCAATCAACTTTAGGCCATGCTCATGGACCGAAGTCCCATCTCGCATGCGTAAAGTGATGAGCTCCTTTACTGTGGCATGCCTCAAAGGCCGAGTCTGCTCTCCGAAGAGCTCCTTGAGGTGCATATGAATGTCAGCAGCATTCTTTGCATCCTCGAATCGCCTTTGCAGCTCATCGTTCATTGAAGCCTGCATATAACACTTCGCCTTCAAGTCATGGTCACACCATTCCTTGTAGGTCTGCAATTCCTCAGGAGTGCAGCCTATAGGAGCCTCAGCAGGGGGCGCCTCAGTCAGTGTATACGCGATCTTCTCCGAGTTTAGGACAATCTTTAAATTTCTTAGCCAAGTGATATAGTTTGGTCCGGTTAGAATGTGTTTTTCGAGAATTACGGAAAACGGGTTGCGAATTGATGACATTGTCAAAGATTTGTACTGAAAAGTAAAACAGATAAATGTTAATGACTATTTTAAAATATTTAATAAGATATAAAGTTTGGACTTTTACTTTATAAATTATCGCTCCCACTGTTTTGACATTTTCACTACCCTCTAGTGAAAACGGGAAACACTTTCCTCAGTAGGTACGTAAGGTCCAATTAGCGAATTGTGATCCCGAATAATATCGGCCATCACAACTCCTTAAAGGTAGTTTCCAATTGCATCGCCATGCAACCCTCTACGTATTCTTTTGTCTCACGTTTGATTAGGACCCAATAATATGACGTCGTTCACCTTCACGTGTCAAGCCTAACCCATCGATATTGAACCTTAATGGACGGTCGCCATGAGTTCCCTCAATAATATGAGCCGAAATCATGGGAGTTCCACGTAGTTCACATCGCTATGTCAATGGATGTCACAGCTTTCCGGTACCCAAGGCTCCCCCAATAATATGAGCCGAGCCCCGAGTACGGGTAGCGTTCATCATGCATCCATTGTCGATGGAAGACAAGGAAATTATAAACAAATTTATAATTCCCCTTTTCGGACTTGATATTTTATTTTGAATCTTATTCAAAATGAGGGTTTTTTAATTTTGAAAGGTCTCATTGTTAATTTTATTTTAAAAGCTCGCCATGTTTGATCGTATGTTTGCCGGATTCATGCAACTTTGTTATTATAATAATAATAACGCACATACTCATTATTTATAACATATCATGCATATATTATAAATAGAAAACAGTACAAGGATGATCAATCGCCCCAAAACTAATGGCCCGTGTGAGCCAAACACGGGCCTAGGTCCAATCCTAGGGTAAAAGCAGGGATGCAATGCAACTAAATTATTACATTAGCATCCAATATTACATGTCTTCGATCTTCATAATCACCAAGGCCACCATCTTCCAATCTTGATCTTCCCCTATTCTAATATTTACAATTAAATATCCATGGCACATAGGGATACATCTCATGGGGTGGGAACGGGCCATAAACCAAGCCCACTTTATAAATTGATAATTATTACAATCATACAACACAAATATCCTAGCATACACCTAGCAAATTGGGCTTGGGCTTTTGATCATCCTTCATGCACAATATCAAATATCATACACCATCAATTAATTATCACTATAATTAATTGATCCAATATTATGTATCTTGAACCAATCACTAACCGCCACAATTATAAATTAAATTAACAAAGTATACAAACCCCTTTGTCTACTTTCAAATTAATTTATTTATAATTGAATTTCTTATAAATCACAATTTACTATAAATAATTAAAGTCCCACTTCAATTATTTATTTTATGAAAAATATATGTGCAACATTTGTAATTTTAAACTTAAGGGCCCAAAACTCATTTTTCACCAAAAATACTTTGGCCCATTTAAAATTCACAAATTATGTTGGCCATCCAATGGCCCAACATCTTAAGGCCCATGACACTTGGATTATCCAAAACACTTTTGGAAACCCTAGTCGTCACCGCCGTCGCCGGAGCTCCGTCGCCGGATTCCGGCAACACACAAAAATTTTTTTTTTTTTTTATTAAAATCGAATTTTCCGGGCAGCCCGTAGGCTGCCCAAACATGCTGCCCGAAATAATTCGGGCAGCCCGAAACTCACGGGCAGCAACATGCTGCCCGAAAATATTTTTTTTGGTTTGTTTCTCAAAATTTCGGCCTTGAAGATTTATGCACAAAAAATTTCAAGCGGTTAGAAATCGATACTCAACATAATATAACGTAAATATAGTACAAAATCCGCAACCTAAGCTCGGATACCACTTGAAAGCGGACCGGTTACGGGGGCAATAAGCGCAACGGAAGCAAAATTTAAAATTTTATCATGCATTTTTCGGCCCCCTTGATTTGCACTATATTCACAAATAAAAATCCATACATAGGAGGTAAGAAAAATATACCTATCAACTTAGCAAAGTTGATGTATGGCTCCAATCAAGTTGTAAACAACTTGACTCTTCTAGGTTGAAGATCTACAAGCCTCCACCACCTTTCTTTTCTTCAAAATAAGGCCCACCACTCACAAGGTAAACCCCCTCAAAAATTGCACTAGAAAAGTTTGAGGATTTTTCAAAGAGAAAGAATTTTTGTCTCCAAAATGAAGAACAAAACTTGAGAGAAAAATGAGAGAAAATTGGTGTAAAATCCTTGTGAATTTTCGGTCAAGAGGTATGCTTGGAGGAGTGGGAGACTAGCCTAGGTAGTTGCAAAAGTTGTCTCAAAAGTTGCACTTCTTTTGAATATTTTATTAAAAAGTATTTTGGCTATTACTCCAAGCATGCAAACCCTAATCCCCTTTGCATGTGGGCTTGAAACCCTTCACAAGGGCCCATGGACTAATATTATTGTCTCAAACAATTTGAGCCCAATACTACTTTGCTTGAATTTTATACAAGCCCACTAGTTTAAATAATAATTTCCAATTGGGCTCTACAAGGCCCAATTATATAAAATTAATTCAACACTTGAATTAAAATAATTATTTGGACTCTACTAGGTCCACTAGTGTTTAATTAATTCAACACTTGGATTAATTTAATTTAGTCCATAATAATGTTTATGAAAATCACAATTTTCAAACACATTATTCACTTGGCCAAATTTTAATTTAGGAACATTTCCAAAAATTAAAATTAATATTTCTCTCATAGAAGTCATACTTCTAAATTTTTCTTTTCCGCTCATAAACACATTTACAAGCCGTTCAACACATTGAACTATTTTACTTCTCTTCGGGATTTACAAAGCAAGTACTTGTGTGGCCCTCAATGGTTCATTGATACAACTAGCCGTGGGTTCACATCATAATGTGATTCGGACTAAACATGTCCTTATTCGAGCATACCCTAATTGCTCCATTCTTACTTATCAACACCTTGATAACAAGAACGTCAGAACTCAAGTCTGATAGTACCCAACCAATCACGTTAAACGTCTAGCAGCATCGCTTACGTGATTCCCTAGGTATCACATGATAGTGCCTGCAAGAACCAATCAATTATGGTTAGCGTACAGTACGGTCCCTTCATCTCATATATCCCGACCGATTCGACAACTATTGGTTTATCGAGAGTTGTCAATGAATCGATACTATGTGTCATGTTGTGGTTGCATCGATGGTGTAATCTATGAAACCCCTTTCATAATTACCACCATACTCTGATCAGAGATTTCAACCCACATATACATGAAAAACACATAGGATATCCATACCCGTAGGTAAGCGGTGAATCCCCGACTACAATGCATCGACTCCTATATGTTTCGCCGTAACACCCAACCTTGCCACCTAATGACCCCATAAGAGTCGGTAAACAAGTCAAAGTGAAACGCTAGCACATAGAGTCTCAATGTTGTCCCGGGTCATAAGGACTAATTCTGTACAACCATAAACCAGGACTTTTCCACTCGATAAGTGAGAACCACTTGGAAAGTCCTTTTATGGAGGGTTGTTCAGTGCACTCTACAAGGAGCACCTATCTGCATGATCGGACATCACAATGTCCCCTACCAATGAAACATGGTACTCACATCGCAGATACTAGTCTCTAACTCGAGCGGCCTTTATCCTTCTTAGTGGCGGCTGAATCGACTAGGAACGGTTTAGAATATACAGTATTCCAAATATGAGTTTCATGATACTCATCATATGAGCATCTCATATTCTTTCTACTATTTGTATATTCAAGGACTTTATCTATGCAACTAGCATGGGTATAAAGATAAAGATGCGCCAAATTAATAAATTGAAATATTATTAAAATAAAGATCGTTTATACAAAGAGTTTCATTGTGAACAGTCGCCCAACACTTGGCTCGACGTGCACCTACTCTAACACTTTTTTCTCTGTTGGATTGATATCTAAATAGTATCTCTGTCTCTGTACCTACATCACATCGATATAAATCGATACTCTGTTGGGATATAAGCCTATGGTCGTTGATCAAGTAATTGCATGCAATATCTTACTATCTCTTTATAAATACAATAAATCAATTTGAACTCTCTCTTTGGCATTAAATCAAACACTTTGAATACTCTATTCTTTTGTATTCCTTTTTTACACAATTGAGACATACAATTACCTCTAAAATACAATAAAGTATATCAATACATAATATGAATCAAATGGAAGGGAATAACATGTAAAACCATTGAAATACAATACATATACTATCATGTGAGCACAAGGAAATGAATTCCACTTACAACCAACAAGAAGCTTGATTCTAATCTCTTGGCACAAATCTTACAACAATCAACCATAAATTGCACCATCAATAACTTAATAATCCAAGAACAATACCATAAAAGCCATAAAATCAACACCATCAACAAACCCATGATTTCTCCCCAACACCAAATCCAAAGAATGACTAAAACTGAAACGTCCTCATCTTTTATTGCTTTAAAAGTACTAGAATTATTTTTTTTTTAAACTCTCACATTTTCGGTCATTGCATACACACATACATAAAAATAATCTTGCACCATTTTAAAATAAATCATCCAACTAGTATTTGAAAATCGAAAGGGGATAGTCAACCCAGAAATCGTAAAACATTTTACCAAACCTAAACAGTAATAATTGTCGAAACGTATAGCCCATACTAAACTCTCAAAAACCTCTCAAAAAGCATAAATAAATAGTCTTAAAATCTTTAACATAAAACTTAAAGCATAATGCGGAAAATGAAGCGCTGGTCCTCGGGTTGTGTGCGCCATCAGTCCAGTAGTATCACTCATCAAGACCTCCCTCAGAACCACCTGCATCTGCTGTAACTGCAGTTGTAACTGCTGTTGTTGCAACTGTTGCTGCTGTATCTGTTGCTCAAAGAGACGAGTCATGCCTTCTAATGCACGAGTAGCAGGATCCCCCGGTGGGGGTGGTGGTGGTGGTGCATTTCCTTGACTGTTCCCTTGTCGGTTAACACTGTTCTCGGCTTGGTTCTAGTGAGCGTGAGCACGTCTAGGAGGCATTATATCTGAATGTTTTCCAAATTCTAACGTAACCAACATGCGTTTAAATCTAAGTTCTCTAATCATGTGACAAATCCTAACTCAATTAGCAAATTAAGCATGCAAAGCATAAATACTCCAAAAGCTAATAAACATGCATCATAAACATAATATTCATAACTTCATGCAGGTTAAATCATAAAATCACAAAAAGCATGTAAAACTTACAACTTGGAGGCTTGACGACTGATCTTCCCGGCGCTGATGGTGGCACAACCCTTTACAGAACCACTGCTCTGATACCAACTGAAACGCCCTCATCTTTTATTGCTTTAAAAGTACTAGAATTATTTTTTTTTTAAACTCTCACATTTTCGGTCATTGCATACACACATACATAAAAATAATCTTGCACCATTTTAAAATAAATCATCCAACTAGTATTTGAAAATCGAAAGGGGATAGTCAACCCAGAAATCGTAAAACATTTTACCAAACCTAAACAGTAATAATTGTCGAAACGTATAGCCCATACTAAACTCTCAAAAACCTCTCAAAAAGCATAAATAAATAGTCTTAAAATCTTTAACATAAAACTTAAAGCATAATGCGGAAAATGAAGCGCTGGTCCTCGGGTTGTGTGCGCCATCAGTCCAGTAGTATCACTCATCAAGACCTCCCTCAGAACCACCTGCATCTGCTGTAACTGCAGTTGTAACTGCTGTTGTTGCAACTGTTGCTGCTGTATCTGTTGCTCAAAGAGACGAGTCATGCCTTCTAATGCACGAGTAGCAGGATCCCCCGGTGGGGGTGGTGGTGGTGTTGCATTTCCTTGACTGTTCCCTTGTCGGTTAACACTGTTCTCGGCTTGGTTCTAGTGAGCGTGAGCACGTCTAGGAGGCATTATATCTGAATGTTTTCCAAATTCTAACGTAACCAACATGCGTTTAAATCTAAGTTCTCTAATCATGTGACAAATCCTAACTCAATTAGCAAATTAAGCATGCAAAGCATAAATACTCCAAAAGCTAATAAACATGCATCATAAACATAATATTCATAACTTCATGCAGGTTAAATCATAAAATCACAAAAAGCATGTAAAACTTACAACTTGGAGGCTTGACGACTGATCTTCCCGGCGCTGATGGTGGCACAACCCTTTATAGAACCACTGCTCTGATACCAACTGAAACGCCCTCATCTTTTATTGCTTTAAAAGTACTAGAATTTTTTTTTTAAAAAAACTCTCACATTTTCGGTCATTGCATACACACATACATAAAAATAATCTTGCACCATTTTAAAATAAATCATCTAACTAGTATTTGAAAATCGAAAGGGGATAGTCAACCCAGAAATCGTAAAACGTTTTACCAAACCTAAACAGTAATAATTGTCGAAACGTATAGCCCATACTAAACTCTCAAAAACCTCTCAAAAAGCATAAATAAATAGTCTTAAAATCTTTAACATAAAACTTAAAGCATAATGCGGAAAATGAAGCGCTGGTCCTCGGGTTGTGTGCGCCATCAGTCCAGTAGTATCACTCATCAAGGCCTCCCTCAGAACCACCTGCATCTGTTGTAACTGCAGTTGTAACTGCTGCTGTTGCAACTGTTGCTGCTGTATCTGTTGCTCAAAGAGACGAGTCATGCCTTCTAATGCACGAGTAGCAGGATCCCCCAGTGGGGGTGGTGGTGATGCAGGTGGTTCTGAGGGAGGCCTTGATGAGTGATACTACTAGACTGATGGTGCACACAACCCGAGGACCAGCGCTTCATTTTCCGCATTATGCTTTAAGTTTTATGTTAAAGATTTTAAGACTATTTATTTATGCTTTTTGAGAGGTTTTTGAGAGTTTAGTATGGGCTATACATTTCGACAATTATTACTGTTTAGGTTTGGTAAAACGTTTTACGATTTCTGGGTTGACTATCCCCTTTCGATTTTCAAATACTAGTTGGATGATTTATTTTAAAATGGTGCAAGATTATTTTTATGTATGTGTGTATGCAATGACCGAAAATGTGAGAGTTTAAAAAAAAAAAATTTCTAGTACTTTTAAAGCAACAAAAGATGAGGACGTTTCAAAAACTCAAGCTTACCTGTGAGATCCCGAGACTAAAATAGCTTTGATGACATTTTGGTAAATAAGTTGAAAAATATTCAATTTATTTTGATGGCATTTTCGTAGATAAGTTGAAAAATAATGAATTAATTTTAAGGGCAAAATGGTAAATAGTGACATATCTTTTTCATATGAAGCCCAAATGATTTGAGATTTGGATATGACGTAGAAAACGCAAATATATAGAAGTTTCAAGTTTTGAGCTTTGAAAAATTGGATTGTTTGACTGATCCAAAAGTTTATACTGACGCTAAAATGTTAAATAGTATATATATTATATTAAGAAAAAAAAAAGATAATGTTGAAACTCACGTGAAAGTGAGTTTCACTTTCAGAAGATTCAGCCGAGAGGTGAGCGAGAGGAGGGAAAAGCGAATATATATTTTTGATTTTCTTTTCGATCGTGCGACTTATCGGTTTATCCAATCGACGAACCGACTTCAGATCTAGGATCGTTGACACGAGGTCTTCGATTTGAGGTATAAATTTCATAGTTTTGGTGATGTTTGAAATTCGTCGATTTTTGGAATAAATCCGATAAATTGTTAAATCATACAGAAAATGCAGATTGTTGAATAATGTATGATTTTAACGAAGAAGAGATGATTATAGTGATGTTATTTTTAAATATTCCTAATTTATTATAATTACGGAATTTTAATTGTTGGATTGAGATTGAAGAATTATGTGTTGGTTATATATGCGGTAGAATAACTGACAAGAAACTAAGTTTTGAAGTCGGAATTTAATTATGATATGATTTTGATTTGATATGAATTTTTGAAGTTTCAAATGATATTTGAAACTCATATTAATGATTTTGGGACATGTTATTGATTGGAATGAATATGTTATTGATGTAGATAAAGTGTAATATCAATATCTTCAGGCTACATCAACTAGAAACGAAGAATTGAGGTATGTTGCGACCGGGTAACATACGACAGGTATCTGTATTATATGATATATGATTGGATTGATTGGACTGGAATACGTGTCTATATGCCTATTTGTTGATTTGATGTGGCATACATGACATTATGATTTGAATATCGATGTATAAAATAAATGTTTTGTTAACACACGTCATTTTATACACATATCGATACATGACATGCACGTTGAGCTATGATCCTTGGATGCCCTGATATGATTGGATTGGATTCCGGGGTCTGTGAACACAATCGCTATGCCGGTATTATATGACCCGTAAAGCATAGACAATTGTGTCCCCATGTGATTGGATATGAGATGTGGGATTTGATGGCGCTTTGTCAACGCTATCATACGTGTATTCCCATATCGGCCGGTGTGCCAGCTCAAGCATTGATTTGATTTGATAGCGATTCGATTGATTCTGACATGTGCTCAGTGGATGGGCATTTGACCTGATACCTCCACGACATACATGCATTGCATACCATATATCATTGTTTAGATATCTGTGGTATATATGATTGGTTGTTCCATACGGAGCTTTTCTCACCCCCAAGGGGGCCTGTTGTTGTCTTTGTGTGTGGACAATGGCAGGTACTCCAGGATATCAGGAGACTGGAGAGGGTACTTCTGGTGGGAGGCACTGCTTGGGCTGAGGTTTATGTTTATGTCTTGTTCCCAGTATATATGTATATGTATCTATATACCGGGGCATGTCCCGAGGATATGAGATGTTTGTATGTGATTGGCTGTAATTACGTGTGGGCATGATTATGATGTGAGATGAGATACTATTTTTAGTATTAAAATAAAATGATTTGGGCTCATTGTAAAGAAAATTTAAACTCGGTTTCCGCTGTGATTAATTAACCCTAATCAGATTACATTGTAATAACGATTAGGAGCTAAGGGCCCCACACTAGATGGTATCAGAGCATAGCTGGGAATGCTCTATTGAGTCTTGTGTACACTTGAATAGGCACAAATGAATTGTGCGTATGTGTTTGACTTATTTGTATTACTTGCTCTTATGTGATTTGATTTGAGTAAGTATCTGATGAGATTGATGATATGAGGTGATGAGATTATGAAATTGATATGAAATTGCTCTATTCATCTTTTGATTTGTAGATGGATCCCACAAATGAAACTGCGAGTAGCAGTACTGAAAGGATTGTTGGGCAATTTGAAGGATTGTCCATGGATGTGGTGATGGCTCGATTTCAGGATTTGAAATCACCGAGGTTCTTTGGCACTGAGAGTGCAGAAAGAGTTGAGGCCTGGCTGAAGGGTATCGGGCACTTGTTTAATATTGTGGAGTATTCCAAGGCTCGGAAAATGAAACTTGCTTTGTATCAGTTGAAAGACCGAGCTAAATCTTGGTGGGAAGCCGCTGAGATTGGATTGAAAGAGGCCGGGACTAAAGTCACATGGGATGTCTTCAAGGCCCAGTTTTTGGAGCAGTATTCCCCTCCTTCTTACTATACTGCTCAGGAGAATGAATTCAATAATCTGCAGCAGGGAATGATGACTGTTTCAGAGTATGCTTCGAAATGTTCTACGTTACTGAACTATGCGCCTCACGTAGCTGGGAATGCGAGGGCAAAATACAACAGGTTTGTAAACGATTTACATCCTACTTTGTTTGCCTATGTTGTTTCTGGATTGCCTACCAGCTACACAGAGGCAGTTGAACGAGCTAAGGCAGCCGAGGCTGTACTTAGGCGGGGAGGCCCACAGTATACTCCTCCACCTATGGTGTCAGCTCAGCAGCCTACTTTGCGACCGAGGGGTAAGAAGTTCAAGAAGACTGGCTCTGCTTCTTCGTCTTCTTCGAGTTCTGGTGGATCACAGAAAGGGAGTCTTGTGATAGCTCCCTATTGTAGCCATTGTGGGGGTAAACATACTATCGAGCAGTGTCGAGGTATGTTTGGTACTTGTTATCAGTGTGGGCAAGAAGGCCATTTCTCTCGAGTATGTCCGAACAGGGGTATGACTTCTGCTCAACCCCAGCCAGGATTTAGAGGTGGCCCTAGTTTGATGAGACCTGCTGTTCCTGTTCCATCTTTTCAGCAGTCAAGTGTGCCACGATATCGAGGACCGGGGGGTCAGAGTGCCCAAGTTCCTCCTCAAGTGAGAGTGTACGCCATGACTGAGGATCAGGCGAGAGAAGCTCCTGGTGGTATGATTGCAGGTATTTGCACGCTTTGCGATTATCCTGCAAGTGTTTTATTTGATACAGGAGCATCTCATTTATTCATATCTCATGCATTTGTTGCATCTCACGATATTGAGTGTACCCCGTTGTATGATACTTTGTCGATAGCCACGCCAGCAAGGAAAATTATTTTGTCTGAGAAAGTTGTGCATAATTGTGTATTGATATATGAGGATAATGTGGTATTTCTGAATTTGATTGTCCTCCCAATGTACGACTTTGATTGTATTGTTGGCATGGATATCTTGACGACAAATCGAGCTACTGTGGATTGTTGTCATGGAGTGGTTCGATTTCAACCGATTGATGGACCCAAGTGGAATTTTTATGGCAAGGGCTCCCAAGCCAAAATTCCATTGGTATCTTCCTTGGAAATGTCTCGATTGTTGACTAGCGGAGATGAGAATTATCTTATCTATGCTATTGATATTTCGAAGAAGGAGTCTTCTTTATCTGAGATTCCAGTTGCGAAAGAATTCCCGGATGTATTTCTCGATGAGATTCCTGATTTTCCTCCTCATCGAGAAGTTGAGTTTAGTATTGATCTTGTGCCGGGGACTGCGCCTATTTCTAAAGCTCCATATCGTATGTCACCATTGGAATTGAAAGAATTGAAAGAACAATTATAGGATCTTCTCGATAAAGGATATATTCGACCGAGTGTATCACCTTGGGGAGCTCCAGTTTTATTTGTTCGAAAGAAAGATGGTACTATGCGAATGTGTATCGATTATAGGCAGCTGAATCGGGCTACTGTGAAAAATAAGTACCCACTTACTCGTATTGATGATTTATTTGATCAGCTTCAAGGTACTTCTGTTTACTCTAAGATTGATTTTCGTTCTGGGTATCATCAAGTACGAGTTCGAGACGAAGATGTGCCCAAAACTGCTTTTCGTACGAGGTATGGCCATTATGAATTCTTGGTTATGCCTTTTGGTCTTACGAATGCTCCTGCTATCTTTATGGACTTAATGAATCGGGTCCTTCGAGATTATCTAGACCGATTCCTTATTGTTTTCATTGATGATATTCTTGTGTACTCGAAATCGAAGAAGGAGCATGCTGAACATTTGAGACTGGTACTTCAAACTCTTCGTACTAGTCATTTGTATTCCAAATTGTCCAAATGCGAATTCTGGATGGACAAAGTGGTATTTCTGGGCCACGTCATTTCGAGACATGGCATATCTGTTGATCCTGCGAAGGTCGAAGCTGTATTGAATTGGCCAAGACCTACGAATGTTCCTGAGATCCATAGCTTCATGGGTTTAGCGGGATATTATCGTCGTTTTATTGAAGGATTTTCGAATATAGCTAAACCTATTACTCAACTGACACAGAAGAACCAGCGATTCATTTGGTCAGATGAATGTGAAGCTAGTTTTCTTGAATTGAAAACGAGATTGACCACAACACCTGTGCTTACTATTCCCTCAGGTACCGAAGGATTTGTGGTATGTACAGATGCGTCGGGTAATGGTTTGGGCTGTGTTCTGATGCAAAACGGCAAAGTAGTTGCTTATGCGTCTCGTCAATTGAAATCTCATGAAACTCGTTATCCTGTTCATGATCTTGAATTGGCCGCCATTGTATTTTCTTTGAAGATCTGGCGCCATTACTTGTACGGAGAAAAGTTTGTTATATATTCAGATCATAAAAGTCTGAAATATCTCTTTTCTCAATCTGATCTGAATATGAGGCAACGCAGGTGGATGGATCTCCTGAATGATTTTGATTGTGAGATTCAATATCACCCTGGATCGGTGAATGTTACTGCGGATGCCCTGAGCCGGAAAGTCTATGATTCTGTTTTAGCTTCTGTCAGTGTCGCCAAGGTACATGAGGATATATATACTTCTGGCTGGACTTTTCACTCGAATTGGAATTCTGTCACTGTCTTAGCATTGCAAATTGAGCCGAATTTGATATCGAAAATACGAAAGTCCCAACGAAGTGATGCTCAGATCCAAAAGTCGAAAGAACTTGTATCTGTCGGACATCAGTCTGGATTACAGATTTCTTCTGATGGTTCTTTACGACTTAATGGTCAGCTGGTAGTTCCTGATGACTCTGATTTGAAATCTGCCCTTCTTCGAGAAGCACATTGTAGCAAATACAGTATTCACCCTGGAGGTCGAAAGATGTATTTGACATTGAGACCTCAATTCTGGTGGAAACGTATGAAGAAGGACATTGCTGAGTTTATTTCGAAATGTCTTGTCTGCCAGCAAGTGAAAGCCGAGAGAATGAAACCTGGAGGATTGATCCATAGTCTTGAAATCCCGAAATGGAATTGGGAACATATTGCTATGGATTTTGTGACTCATTTGCCTCGTTCGCCCAAGGACTGTGATGCTATTTGGGTGATTATTGATCGGCTTTCGAAATCTGCACATTTCATTCCGTATGAGCGGACTTATCCTTATAAAAGAATGGCCTGTTTATACATCGAGAATGTTGTGAGACTGCATGGGGTGCCAGTCTCAATTGTATCTGATCGTGGTCCCAGGTTTGCTTCTAAATTCTGGGGTAGTTTTCAAGAAGCTATGGGTACGCGTTTGGCTATGAGTACTGCTTATCATCCTCAAACTGAGCGTACGATTCAAACGTTAGAAGATATGTTACGTGCGATTGTGATGAACTTCAGAATGGGATGGAAATATGCCTTACCATTGTTCGAATTTTCGTATACTAATAGCTATCAGACGAGTATCGGTATGGCACCGTTTGAATCTCTATATGGGAGACGACGTAGATCACCGTTATTCTGGAATGAGATTGGTGAGAGACAATTGACTGGACCTGAAATGATACAGGAAATGAACGATAAGGTTCAGTTGATTCGGCAGCGGATGAAAGCTGCTCAGGGTCGTCAAATGAGTTATGCGAATAAACGAAGACGACCCTTAGAATTCCAGAAAGGTGATAGAGTGTTTTTGAAAATATCTCCCTTTAGAGGAACTGTTCGATTTGGCATGCGAGGGAAATTATCTCCTCGTTATGTTGATCCATACGAGATTCTGGATCGAGTTGTTGATCTTGCGTATCGATTGGCATTGCCACCAGCTTAACTGCTATTCATGATGTGTTTCATGTTTCTATGCTGAGGAAATATGAACCGGATACATCACATGTACTTGCACCTGACGAGGTTGAACTGGATCCTTCTCTTTCCTATATCGAACAACCTGTTCGTATTATGGATCGAAAGGAAAATATATTGCGTAACAAATCGATTCCGTTGGTTCGAGTACAATGGACACGACATGGTGTTGAAGAATCGACGTGGGAGTTGGAAAGCAAAATGCGAGATGCATAACCGCATTTATTTGATGCTAGTCCATCTGTTCCATTGTATTCTATGTATTCTGATCCGTTTTCTGATTTTAGTTTTGATATGTACTATAACTAGTCACATATATATGTTTACCAATGTTATGTAAATAAAGATGTTTGAGATTTCGAGGACGAAATCTTTTAAAAGGGGGAGAAATGTGAGATCCCGAGACTAAAATAGCTTTGATGGCATTTTGGTAAATAAGTTGAAAAATATTCAATTTATTTTGATGGCATTTTCGTAGATAAGTTGAAAAATAATGAATTAATTTGAAGGGCAAAATGGTAAATAGTGACATATCTTTTTCATATGAAGCCCAAATGATTTGAGATTTGGATATGACGTAGAAAACTCAAAGATATAGAAGTTTCATGTTTTGAGCTTTGAAAAATTGGATCGTTTGACTGATCCAAAAGGATATACTGACGTTAAAATGTTAAATAGTATTATATAATATAATATAATATTATAAAAAGAAAAAAAAGAAAAGATAATGTTGAAACTCACGTGAAAGTGAGTTTCACTTTCAGAAGATTCAGCCGAGAGATGAGCGAGATCGAGGGAAAAGCGAATATATATTTTTGATATTCTTTTCGATCGTGCGACTTATCGGTTTATCTAATCGACGAACCGACTTCAGATCTAGGATCGTTGACACGAGGTCTTCGATTTGAGGTATAAATTTCATAGTTTTGGTGATGTTTGAAATTCGTCGATTTTTGGAATAAATCAGATAAATTGTTAAATCATACAGAAGTTGAAGATTGTTGAATAATGTATGATTTTAACGAAGAAGAGATGATTATAGTGATGTTATTTTGAATTATTCCTAATTTATTATAATTATGGAATTTTAATTATTGGATTGAGATTGAAGAATTATGTGTCGGTTATATATGCGGTAGAATAACTGACAAGAAACTAAGTTTTGAAGTCGGAATTGAATTATGATATGAGTTTGATTTTATATGAATTTTTGAAGTTTCAAATGATATTTGAAACTCATATTAATGATTTTGGGACATGTTATTGATTGGAATGAGTATGTTATTGATGTAGATAAAGTGTAATATCAATATCTTCAGGCTACATCAACTGGAAACGAAGAATTGAGGTATGTTGCGACCGGGTAACATACGACAGGTATCTGTATTATATGATATATGATTGGATTAATTGGATTGGAATACGTGTCTATATGCCTATTTGTTGATTTGATGTGGCATACATGACATTATGATTTGAATATCGATGTATAAAATAAATGTTTTGTTAACACACGTCATTTTATACATATATCGATACATGACATGCACGTTGAGCTATGATCCTTGGATACCCTGATATGATTGGATTGGATTCCGGGGTTTGTGAACACAATCGCTATGCCGGTATTATATGACCCGTAAAGCATAGACAATTGTGGCCCCATATGATTGGATATGAGATGTGGGATTTGATGGCGCTTTGCCGACGCTATCATACGTGTATTCCCATATCGGCCGGTGTGCCAGCTCAAGCATTGATTTGATTTGATAGCAATTCGATTGATTCTGACATGTGCTCAGTGGATGGGCATTTGACCTGATACCTCCACGACATATATGCATTGCATACCATATATCATTGTTTAGATATCTGTGGTATATATGATTGGTTGTTCCATACGGAGCTTTGCTCACCCCCAAGGGGAGCTGTTGTTGTCTTTGTGTGTGGACAATGGCAGGTACTCCAGGATATCAGGAGACTGGAGAGGGTACTTCTGGTGGGAGCCACAGCTTGGGCTGAGGTTTATGTTTATGTCTTGTTCCCAGTATATATGTATATGTATCTATATACCGGGGCATGTCCCGAGGATATGAGATGTTTGTATGTGATTGGTTGTGATTACGTGTGGGCATGATTATGATGTGAGATGAGATACTATTTTTAGAATTAAAATAAAATGATTTGGGCTCATTGTAAAGAAAATTTAAACTCGGTTTCCGCTGTGATTAATTAACCCTAATCAGATTGCATTGTAATAACGATTAGGATCTAAGGGCCCCACATTACCTTAGCTCCTTGAACCCAAAATAATCTTGTTCTAACTTCAAAACCCAACAAAAAGCTAGACTCAAAGGCACCAAATGAAAGGAAATTGAACCCTAGCTTCCCTTTCTCTGAAGAAACCGAGAGGAGTGGAGGAAATATGAGGAAAATGAGCCAACTCCTTCTTTTATATCACTTAAAATACCAAAACACGATTTTACTGAATGATAAGTGCAATTTATTGTACTTTTATTACTTGTTTTTAACTTGGAATTTTGTGATTCTTGAGCAGGTTTTATTTGATTTGTTGTTGTTTTTGTTATTGTAGTTTGGAAACTTAGAAATGAGAGTTTGGAGTAGTATAGCGATGAATTAGAAGGTGCAAAGGACAAAGAGAGACGATGCAACACCGCACCCGCGGTGTCCATAGGACCGCACCCGCGGTCTCACACGCTGAACAGGAGGAATTCCGCCGAGACACCACCGCACCCGCGGTCCTACCCATCACCGTACCCGCGGTCGTGCACCAACATCATTCCGGAAATGGTGAAACTTTGTGGACTTTGAATAAAAGTAGAGGAAAATGGTGTGCTACGTGGGGAATCCTGTCTAGACTATAAAAGGATCTCTTTTTCATCACCTAGGTCATATTGAGGAGCAAGGAATAGAGTGGAGGCTACAAGATTGGATTGAAGATCAAGCTCATCTTCTTCAACAAGTTCTTGCTCACTTTTGGACAAAAACTTCATACACTCCAAAACTCTTTTTCTAAGTTCTTCTTTCTTTATTTTTACTTTTATTTGATATGTCTTGTTTAAGACTTATGAGTTGTTGTGTTATTTGTATTATTATGAACTAAATCTTAATTCTAGAGGAATGATGGAACAAAACTAGAAACCATGTGTTGAGATTTATGATTTATGCTATATAAGTTTCCTTTCTTGTTCATTTGCATTTTTCCAATCTTAATGCTTTCATTTTACTGGCCATATCTTGAATGATTTGTATGTTTATAAATTATCACTTGGAAAAGGAAATTTATAAACAAGAAATGGAAAAATACATTGATAGTATTTATATAGTTCGGGAGGACATCTATTGCTACTAAAGCCATTAAAAGAAGTTAGTGCTTATTGTGTTATTTAATTTTAGATTGTTGACAGGGATGTTACAATCTTTTGTTAGATAATTAGTATCTACTTAGCACTCGGGAGAGGGAGTAGATAATTATAGAATTCTTGGTTAATGAATAAGAAGGACATTAATAATATAGCTACACAAAATAGCACATGGTGGATAGTTGCGTGAAATCGGACCTCTGATCTTTTATTCCATTGTTCAACTCTGTTTGGTACTACAAGTAATTTTATTTTCAATTCAGTTATTGATACGAATAAATCTGTCAGTTGATTATTCTAAATAAAGTCGAGATTATTTTAATTACAAGCATTAATATAAATTTAGAAATAAATTCTTCGTGGGATCGACACTTGTACTCAAAATTACATTTTACTATAACTTGACGTCGTGCACTTGCGAGCAATCAAGAAAACACGCAACAAGTTTTTGGCGCCGTTGCCGAGGAATGTCAAATTTGAATTTATGTTAGTATTTTTACCAATTAGTCTAGATTTTAATTTAGAGATGTTTTTATTGTATTATATTGAACATTGATTTGTTTATTGTCTTTGTTTGACAGTGCATGCGAAGATCGCAAAATCCTGACTTGCTTATCTTTGATCCTGAAATCGAAAGAACCGCAAGAAGATTAAGAAAGGCAAGAAGAGAAGAGTTTAGAGCAATGGCTGAAAACATAGATAATGAAAATCCACCCCCTGCAATTCCCATCAGAGATCATTTTAGGCCAGTACTGAATGCTCATTATTCGGGCATAGCACGAGGAAC
The DNA here is from genome assembly GCF_022965805.1 of Primulina eburnea. NCBI lineage: Eukaryota > Viridiplantae > Streptophyta > Magnoliopsida > Lamiales > Gesneriaceae > Primulina > Primulina eburnea. The sequence goes on along the minus strand of NC_133104.1, from coordinate 20,372,035 downwards.
TATTATTGCAAACAACTTTGAGCTCAAGCCTGCATTGATAAACATGGTTCAACAGAATCAGTTTGGAGGAGCCGCTACTGCAGATCCTCATTTACATCTCAGAACATTCCTTGAAATTACTGACACAGTAAAAATAAATGGTGTTTCTGATGATATAATTCGATTGCGTTTATTTCCTTTTTCTCTTAGAGACCAAGCAAGAGGATGGCTCCAATCGCTTCCTTTGGGGAGTATCACTACATGGCAGGATTTAGCAACCAAGTTTCTTGCAAAATATTTCCCACCTGCGAAGTCTGCACAGTTGAAAATTGAGATAAGTACTTTTAGGCAGACTGATTTTGAGCAATTATATGAAGCATGGGAAAGGTATAAGGAGTTGTTGAGGAGATGTCCAAACCATGGTTTTGAAGATTGGGTACAGATTGAATTATTTTACAATGGTTTGAATGGACAAACAAGAGGCACTGTTGATGCAGCAGCTGGTGGCACGATATTTGCCAAATCACCCGATCAAGCATATGATTTGCTTGAACAGATGACCATTAACAGTTATCAGTGGCCGTCTGAAAGGTCAGGAGTAAAGAAGCAAGCTGGAATTTATGCCATAGATCCTATTACATCACTCACCGCTCAAGTTTCAGCTTTGACAACTCAAATTGCAGCAATGAATAAAGCTAGTACATCAGAGGTTGAAAATGCATCTGTTGTTACTGAAGAACCACATATTCCTGATGAGGCTCATTATATCAACAATAGGAATTTTGGTGGCTACAGAGGATATCGAGGTAACCCTCCCCCTAACACTTATCATCCTGGTTTGAGAAATCATGAGAATTTTTCATATGCTAATAATAAGAATGTGTTGAATTCTCCACCGGGGTTCAATGCATCAAAGGGGGAAGGAAAACCTTCACTTGAGGATTTAGTTGGGACATTTGTTGTTGAATCGAGTAAAAGGATGGCTAGGACTGAATCTCGTCTTGATGGCATGGAAACTCACCTGGGAAATATGGGAGCCACAATGAAATCATTGGAGACACAGATTGGTCAATTGGCTAATGCATTGAAAGATCAAAATAAAGGTCAATTCCCAAGTAACACTGAAGTAAATCCAAAGGAGCAATGCAAAGCTATAACTTTGAGAAGTGGAAGAGAACTTGATGGTAAAAATTCCAATGAGAAGGATGAGAAAGAGATGACTATTGAAGAAGTTGAAACTGAGGGATCCAAAGTTGAAGTTGAAGTTGAACAACCTCCGGTATTTAAACCAATTCTTCCATATCCGCAGAGGTTTAAAAAGAAGAAATTGGATGAGCAATTTGTCAAATTTTTGGAGATTTTCAAGAAGATTCACATCAACATTCCATTTGCTGATGCTTTAGAGCAAATGCCAAACTATGCAAAGTTCATCAAAGATGTGATGTCAAAGAAGAAGAAGTTGCATGAGTTTGAGACAGTGAAGTTTACAGAGGAGTGTAGCGCCATACTCCAAAAGAAACTACCACAGAAACTCAAAGATCCAGGGATTTTTACTATTCCTTGTGTTATTGGTGGTTCTAGAATAAATAAAGCTTTATGTGATTTATGTGCCAGTATTAATTTAATGCCTTTTTCTATTTACAGGACTTTAGAGCTTGGCGAGGTGAAGCCTAGCACTATTACCTTGCAGCTGGCGGACAGATCACTTACATATCCACGGGGTATAGTGGAGGATGTTCTGGTAAAGGTAGACAAATTTATATTTCATGCTGATTTTGTCATTCTAGATATGGAAGAAGATCAGGACACTCCGCTTATCTTTTGAAGGCCATTCTTGGCCACTGGAAAAGCTTTGATTGATGTGCACAAGGGTGAGCTTACATTGAGAGTAGGTGGAGAAGAAGTCATGTTCAACATCTACAACACAATCAAAGAACCAAATGAGGTAAGTACTTGTAATAGTATTGATGTAATTGATTCATGTGTATCTCATGTTGGTGCAGGTAGATTGACAAAAGATTCCTTGGAGAGATGCTTGTTGGAATCCGTGTCTATACTGGATGAAGGTGATTGGGACGTGCAGGAGGAGTTACTTGCTCTCGATACAGTGCCTAAAGAAAAGATTGATGTGCATCATGTAGAGCTACTTGAAGATGCAAGTATAGAGGTACCAAAAGTATCCCCTGAATTGAAGGAACTTCCAAGTCACCTTTGTTATGCATTTTTAGGTGAAAATTCAACATATCCGGTAATCATCTCTTCTTTACTTACTTGTACTGAAAAAGAGAAATTGTTGAGGGTGTTGAGGGAATTTAAATCTGCATTGGGATGGACAATTGCTGATATAAGGTGAATTAGCCCTACTGTTTGTATGCATAAAATCTTGATGCAAGAGTCATATTCACCCTATGTTGATCATCAGAGAAGGCTTAATCCAGCAATGAAAGAAGTTGTGAGGGCTGAGGTATTAAAATTGTTAAATGCTGGTGTTATTTATGCTATATCTGATAGCTCGTGGGTTTCACCAGTACAAGTAGTGCCTAAGAAGGGAGGAATAACTGTAGTGAGAAATGAGAGCAATGAATTGATTTCAACTCGTCCAGTGACTGGTTGGCGAGTATGCATAGACTACAGGAAATTGAATGATGCTACTAGGTAAGATCACTTCCCACTTCCATTTATTGACCAGATGCTTGATAGATTAGGTGGTTATCTTTATTATTGCTTTCTAGATGGTTATTCAGGTTACAATCAGATTGTCATAGCACCGGAGGATCAGGAGAAGACTACCTTCACTTGCCCTTACGATACATTTTCTTTCAGGAGAATGCCATTTGGACTGTGCAATGCACCTGCTACTTTTCAGAGGTGTATGATGGCCATATTTTCTGACATGGTTGAGGAAATAATGGAGGTTTTTATGGATGATATTTCTATGTTTGGTTCATCTTTTGATCACTGTTTGCAAAATCTCACTTGTTTTGCAGAGATGTCAGGCGAAGAATCTAGTTTTAAATTGGGAAAAATGTCACTTCATGGTCCCAGAAGGTATTGTGCTTGGCCATAAAATTTCAGCTAAAGAAATAGAAGTTGACAGGGCCAAAGTTGTGGCAATTGAAAATCTTCCACCACCAAATAATGTTAAAGGGATCAGAAGCTTCTTGGGACATGCTGGGTTTTATCGTCGTTATATTAAAGATTTCTCTAAAATTACTAGACCTTTATGTAATTTGTTAGAGAAAGATTCGACATTTATTTTTGACGATGATTGTTTGCAGGCGTTTAACAGGATCAGGAAAGCACTGATTTCTGCTCCCATTATGATAGTACCTGATTGGAAAGAGCCATTTGAGCTTATGTGTGATGCTAGCGACTATGCTGTGGGAGCAGCATTGGGACAGAGGCGAGACAAGATGTTCAAGGCTATTTACTATGCAAGTCGTACAATTAATGCAGCCCAACAGAACTATACAACTACTGAGAAAGAGATGCTAGCAGTGGTGTTTGCATTTGACAAGTTCAAAACATATCTTATTGGCACTAAGGTAACTGTTTTCACTGACCATGCAGCTCTTCGCTATTTATTTGCCAAAAAGGATGCCAAGCCCAGGTTGATACGATGGATACTCCTACTTCAAGAATTTGACTTTGAAGTCAAAGACAAGAAGGGTTGTGAGAATCAGGTGGCAGATCACTTGTCACGACTAGAGCTTGAAGAAAGAACTGAAGGTGGAGCTATCAACGAGTCGTTTCCAGATGAACAACTTTTCAAAATAAGTGTTACACATCCGTGGTTAGCAGATATAGCTAATTTCCTTGCTGCAGGAGAATTACCTTCAGATTTAACTTATCATCAAAAGAAGAAATTTCTTCATGATGCCCAGTTTTATTTGTGGGACGATCCGTTCTTGTTCAAGAGATGCGCTGATCAGATAATCAGACGATGTGTAGCAGAGGAAGAAGCGGGTATGATTCTAGAGCAGTGTCATTCCTTACCCTACGGTGGACACTTTGGAGCATCTAGAACAACAGCTAAGATATTACAGTCAGGTTTCTATTGGCCTAATTTATTTAAAGACAGTTATACTTTAGTCAAGTCATGTGATAAATGCCAAAGAGTTGGCAATATTTCTAGACGACATGAATTACCACTAACAAATATTTTGGAGGTGGAACTTTTTGATGTCTGGGGTATTGATTTTATGGGTCCATTTCCATCCTCTTTTGGTCAATCTTACATTTTACTTTCTGTTGATTATGTGTCAAAGTGGGTGGAAGCAATCACCACCAGTACAAATGATGCTAGAGTTGTTGTTAAGTTTGTCCACAGGAACATCTTCACAAGATTCGGAACGCCTAGAGCCATTATCAGTGATGAAGGTACGCATTTCTGTAACAAAATTTTTAACTTACTATTGGCCATGTATGATGTGAAGCACAGGGTGCACCCGCAGTACAAAGACACCGCCCCTGCGCTAGGTGTGCCGAAGCACCACCGCCCCAGCGGTGCTAACACAACCGCACCCGCGGTCTTGCAGTGTTGAACAAATGCATGAAATGCCGAACATGCACCGCACCCGCGGTCTTACACACGCCGCACTCGCGCTGCACAGCTCAAAGAATCACCGCACCCGCGGTACGCCTAACACCGCAACCGCGGTCAATTAAAATGAAAAATGCGCTGAAGCCCCGAAGAAGTACCGCACCCGCTGTCTTAAGTATACCGCCCCTGCGGTCTTGCAATGCAGGATTATCAAACACAGCCGAAGAAGTACCGCACCCGCGGTCTCCCATATATCACACCCGCGGTCGCGCTTTTTAAAGATAGAATCGGGCAGAAACACACACAAACGAAGAAAACTTCTCACAATTCCCTCTTCCATTTCGAAATCCCTACTCAAAAACACTCTTCTCACACTTAAATTTTGTAATTTCTTCAACAAATTCACCACTACAACCTGCATAGCTTCACTCATTCCATCAAATATCACATTCCTTTCCACCAAATTCAACATCCAACCTAGGGTTGAAAAGGGGCTCGAAAATTCCTTCAAGAATTTGAACAAAATTTGTTTTTGTTCTTTAAGAAACAATTCAACACACCCAAGGTGAGAAAATTCATTGCAAATTTGTTGATATATTCGAAATTTGTTGGTGATATTTGTTTTGGAAGGAAAAATTCATTTGGTGAAGCACATTCTTGATTTTGGGTATATTGTTGATTGATTGTTGAATACATTTGTGGGGACCCGGACGCTGATCTTTTTCTTAATCATCTTTGGGACTTAATTATCAATTAAGATAAACAGGGTCTAAAAATTTTTCTTTTTAAAATGTAAATGCGGAAGGTGATGGAATCTAAATAATATACATCTCAGTATAAAATACATTTCAATATAAAAGTACAATACTGTACAATCTAAGTCTAAGGTTCGGTTACTAAGTTCAAGTAATAAACCAAATCTACAGTAAGTCCGGAATCACCACGCTAACTCTTCTTCTCTCCTCATCCTTTTGACCCCGATCCAGCCCCACCTGTTGTCATGCACACATACAAAACAAGACAACAGCCGGATAACTCCGGTGAGAATAAATCCCAGTATAAATCACGGTAAACATGTATAGAACCAATCTAAATCATAAAACATGCTATCATGATCATATTCAGAAGTAATAGTTTTCATAATCTACGAAATCAAATCCAAATAAGCATGCAACTTAATTCAGATAAACATGCAATTTAAATCAAATCATATAAACATGCTGTCATAACTGAAAGCAATAAACATGGGTTTCATAGTCTCTGAAACCATATCTATAAACACATGCAGTTCTAGTCAAATCATGTCTAGACTCGACTCAACTATAATTCTAGGGATCTCGGTGTGAATAAGACGATCTATCACCTACCCTCCCAATCGGGGTGACTGTACGTCTTATTCCTAGACTTCGGCCTGATCTGTATCCACATCTACAATAGGAGAATGATCTTCCCCTAAGCTGTGATATCACCGAACATCTAGAAGTTTGACGGATCTGTCAAGACTCCCTATCTTAAATGCAATGCATATAAATCTATAAACAAAGCAGTAACATATCAGCATATAAACAAAGCATATTCATATCAGAATATAACAATAATCTAGTATGTGATTTTGTTGGGAAACTCAAATAGGATCTTATTTGAGTTATGTCTTCCCGTATATCACATGAATTATACCTTTGTCGTCCCGGTCTGACGAAGACGATGATCTGTATTCAAATCTGTCCATATCAATCTGAAATGACAATATCGAATACGCTGTGTCAGTGAATAATTCAATAAACAATCTGTTCTGATCAATAGTCAACTCAGTACATAATCTGATCAATATCTGAACAAGACACAATTCAATTCATATTATTGACATCACAATATAATCGAAATCATATCTGAATCTGATCAATCTAAATCACTACTGAATCTGATCAATATCAATCTACTGATGTTTCGACGGCATAGCAATACAATCTGAATAACCCCGTCAATTTGAACATCACAAATATAATTCTAGAACCCGTAATCTGTGTCAATACAATTCATAATCTGAATATTAACGCAATTCTGATATAGAATCTCATTCAATATCTTTCAAAAATCATAACAATTACAGAAACAGTCTGTTCTTTAATCTGACTTCAATTCTATTATGTCTACGGTAGCAGAAACATCATATCTGAATCACATGCAATTCTAGCAACATTATATTTCCAAAACATCTCAAAACGTAATAAAACTTACGTCCTTGTGTAGCTCTAGTCGAGAAGAACACAATACTGCGTTCGGATTTGAATTCTGATAGACAGATATTTCACAATCGCAAGTCTAAAAGGCGTAAGGATTTTTCTCTCAAAAATGTCGCCCATTTTCTGAATTTCTGATGAATTTACGTGTCATCCCCATATATATATTGCATGCCAAATCTGGCAACGTGGCTTTATTATCAAAGCTCCATGCATGACCGCGGGTGCGGTCATGACATGCACCGCGGGTGCGGTCCTTCCAATACCACGGGTGCGGTGTCGGCACCGCGGGTGCACTCTGACTAGCACCGCGGGTGCGGTCTTGCCATTTCCAAAAACACCAACTTTCTGCCACTCAACCGCGGGTGCGGTGTGGCTTCGGCCTTTCTTGTAAAAATCCATCATTGCATGACCGCGGGTGCACTCCTGTTCTGAGAGCGGGTGCGGTCTTGCAAACCCTATTTTCTCATGTCTTTTCTTCCCTCATTGCATGTCATGCATTCCCATATCTTCCGAGTCTCATATTAATGAAGATTAATAATCTCGGTTTATCAATTCTATAATTCCTGGGCATTACAACATTGTTGAGGTGTGGATACTGTGAGTAGTGGTTTGGGGGAGTGCAAGAATCCTTGTATTTTGAGAAGTGGGTTGAAGTGAAGTTGTTGTTTGAAAGGTGTTCGACAAAATGCCTCCAAGAAGAAAACAATCTAAGGGTGCTTCATCCTCATCAACTGTGAATTACGATGCGAGTCGGTTTTATGATGAGAAGGTGGAGGAGCAATATGGCAAGATTTTGAATAGAAGCATTATAAAGGAAAGGGGATTTGATCTTAGTGCCCCTCATACTGAAATTGGACAAATGCTTAGGGCTCGGCAGTGGGAAGAATTTGGCAGGCATCCACAAGATGTTGTCATTTCATTAGTGAGAGAGTTCTATGCTAACCTCAAGGTTAGGTATGATCGGTTGACGGTGTTTGTGCGAGGAAAATGGGTAGCCTTTGATGCACATACAATTAACACGTTATATGGTATCCCTGCAATCATGCACGACGAATATGAAGAATACAGGAACGAGCATGTTGATTATAACAGTATTCTTCAAACAATTTGCATACAGGGAGCCGAATGGAGAATGAGGGACGATGTGCACTTGAGCCTAGCAAAGTCTGATCTGAAGACTGTTGCGAAAAATTGGTATTCATTCATTTCTGCTAGGATCAAGACTACCGAACACACCACTACCGTCATCAAGGAGAGGGCTATCCTCACATTTTGCATTATGACAGGGAAGGCAATTGATTTAGGTCAATTGCTTCAGAATTCGATTCTCGACTATGCAAGAGGTAACTCTCCGAGTGGACTTCTCCACCCCTCTCTCATCACTGTTTTATGCCAACATTCGGGAGTTACTTGGGCTACGAATGAAGAGTTGTTGAAGCCAAAGGATGAAATTTTGGTTATTCAACCATTTGTGGGAGTTAGAAATGACCAAGCTGCAGCACGTAGAGCTGAAAGGGAATTCAATAGGAGAGCTGCAGAGAGACGTGACCAAGCCCAGGCTCAAGAACCACCACCGCAACAATGGCACAGGAGAGACAGATTGACTATGTTGGAAGAGGACATGCGAGTTCAACGCCAAGAGATGGATGCGTTTCGGTATAGAACCGATACATTCATGGGGTACATGATGGATTTCACATCAGTGTTGGCTCAACAATTTCCATGTGCTTCCACTTCTGGTCATCTATTTCCACCTTCTCCGCAGTGGCCACCCGTTTACCACCCGCTCGAGTTCCAACCACCCCACGACGACGAAGATGAGGATGATGGCAATGACCACTGACGGTCGTTGCCCAGTGTATGTGTATTTTCTTATTTATCGTGCTTATTTACATCGAGGACGATGCACATGTTTAAGTTTGGGGGAGATTTAGTTTATTTTATTTGGTGTGTTTAAATTTTTTTTGTGTTTTATTTTATTTTATTTGGTGTGTTTATTTATTTAGGTTATTTTGTAGTATTTTAGTCATGAAATTTTTAATGAATTGGCCAATGATGAAAATATTTTTTTTATGGAAAAGAAAGGTCATGCATCAAATTCATGTTAATTGATCAATTTGAAAAATTTAGAGAATAATCATGAGATTTGGTGAGTTTGAGACTTACAATTTCTATAAAACCTTGTGAATTTTATTTGACATTGAAATAAAATTTTTGCAAACACATAGATGATTGAGGCAATCTTTGATTTTATTTGGGCCATTTATATTATTCATAAACATTCAATTGATGCCCTTTTGAGCCTATATGAACAAAGAATTGTGTTTTTTTTTTTAAATTCCTTGGAAGCAAAGCACTTTTCTTTTTGAATATATATGTATTTGGTTGATGCATTGAGATACTATTTTCACGATGATTAGATTCTACTCTTTGATAATGAATTGAGATTTTTTCTAGAACTATCCAAACATCACTCGAGGAGAAATACGGACAAATTATGATTTAGGAATGATTTAGGTGATTTTTGGATCGATTGAGCCTTTCAAGCTACCAAATAAAATTATTTTATCATTTGTCACCTCTTTGAGCTTATATGAATTTGAATGGCACACGTAAATATGTGTAAAAGACCCCCATTCAAATATTTTTTTCAAGTATCCCACGATTACCAACCTTTTGAATATCTTATACAATTATTTCCTACCTTCTCAAGGGAGTAAGAATTCAAAAGATTAAAGAAAGTGATATTCTCCTATAAAAGAAAACAAAAGAAAAATGAATAATGATACATTGTTGAAGTTGGAGAAAAAGGGGAGAAAAAGAGATGAAATGAATAAAGAAAAAATTGGAGATCAAAAGAAATAGTGGAGTTTGCAAAAGAGATGAAATTCAATTTACTCCCTTATTTGAACTCCTAATCTTTATTTGTAGCCATGAACCGAAGCCTAACATTACAACCATTGAAAATCCTATTAACCTAGTCATAGTTGTCCAATATACTAGTGGAGAGTGATTGGGAGGATCTAGCCTATGGACAATCGATAAACACTTTCATTGAGTAAGAATCTTGATCAACTCTACACACACCTCATTGCATCAAATATTTATTGGGTATCCATTTCTTGAATGAATATTGCTTTGAACCCAATCTTTACCGAAAAAGACCTTGTGATATGTGTTTGTAAAAATTTGAAATCAATTAAGAATGATTTGAAACATGGTTGAAGAGATTTAAAGTTAGAAAATTAACCAATCACATGATTTTATCCGGATGAACAAGTGGTTGAATAAATTTGAATTGTAAATGCATGAAGGGTTTTAAATTTATCTTGAGGCCAAGTTCTTTAAAAAAATTTCATGACTTGTTTGTTTGTTTGTTCTTGTTGTTTTGTTTTGCTCGGGACTAGCAAAATCTTAAGTTTGGGGGAGTTTGATAAGTGCAATTTATTGTACTTTTTTTACTTGTTTTTAACTTGGAATTTTGTGATTCTTGAGCAGGTTTTATTTGATTTGTTGTTGTTTTTGTTATTGTAGTTTGGAAACTTAGAAATGAGAGTTTGGAGTAGTATAGCGATGAATTAGAAGGTGCAAAGGACAAAGAGAGACGATGCAACACCGCACCCGCGGTGTCCATAGGACCGCACCCGCGGTGTCCATAGGACCGCACCCGCGGTCTCACACGCTGAACAGGAGGAATTCCGCCGAGACACCACCGCACCCGCGGTCCTACCATCACCGTGTTAGAGTAGGTGCCCGTCGAGCCAAGTGTTGGCCGAGTGTTCACAGTGAAACTCTATGTATAAGCAATCTTTATTTTAGTAATATTTGATATTATTATTTTGGCACATCTTTATCTGTATACCCATCCTAGTTGCATAGATAAAGCCCTTGAATATACAAATAGTAGAAAGAATATGAGATGCTCATATGATGAGTATCATGAAACTCATATTTGTAATACTGTATATTCTAAACAGTTTCTAGTCGATTCAGCCGCCACTAAGAAGGATATAGGCCGCTCGAGTTAGAGACTAGTATCTGCGATGTGAGTACCATGTTTCATTGGTAGGGGACATTGTGATGTCCGAGCATGCAGATAGGTGCTCCTGGTAGAGTGCACTGAACAACCCTCCATTAAAGGACTTTCCAAGTGGTTCTCACTTATCGAGTGGAAAAGTCCTGGTTTATGGTTGTACACCATTAGTCCTTATGACCCGGGACAACATTGAGACTCTATGTGCTAGAATTACACTTTGACTTGTTTACCGACTCTCATGGGGTCATCAGGTGGCAAGGTTGGGTGTTCTGTCGAAACACATTGGAGTCGATGCATTGTAGTCGGGGATTCACCGCTTAACTTCGGGTATGGATATCCTATGTGTTATCATGTGTATGTAGGTTGAAATCTCTGGCCAGAGTATGGTGGTAATTATGAAAGGGGTTTCATAGATTACACCATTGATGCAACTACGACATAACACATAGTATCGATCCATTGACAACTCTCGATAAACCAATGGTTGTCGAATCGATCAGGATATACGAGTTGAAGGGACCGTACTGTACGCTAACCATAATTGAATGGTTCTTGCAGGCACTATCATTTGATACCTAGGGAATCATGTAAGCGATGCTGCTAGGCGTTTAACATGATTGGTTGGGTACTATCAGACTTGAGTTCTGACGTTCTTGTTATCAAGGAGTTGATAAGTAAGAATGGAGCAATTGGGGTATGCTCATATAAGGACATGTTTAGTCCGAATCACATGGAGATGTGAACCCACGGCTAGTTGTATCAATGAACCATTGAGGGCCACACAAGTACTAGCTTTCTAGATCCCGTTGAGAAGTAAAAATAGTTCAATGTGTTGAACGGCTTATAAAGGAGTTTATAAGCGTAAGGAAAATTAGAAGTATGACTTCTATAAAGGAGAAAATAGTTCAATGGGTTGAACGACTTATAAATGAGTTTATAAGTGTAAAGAAAAATAGAAGTATGACTTCTATGAGAGAAATGTAAATTTTAATTTATGGAAGTGTTCCTAAAATTAAAATTTGGCCAAGTGAATAAAGTATTTGAAAATTGTGATTTTCATAAACATTATTATGGACTAAATTAAATTAATTCAAGTGTTGAATTAATTAAACACTAGTGGACCTAGTAGAGTCCAAATAATTAAATTAATTCAAGTGTTGAATTAATTAAATTATATTGAGTCTTATAGAGCTCAATTTAAATTAATTATTTAACTAGTGGGACTTGGGTAAATTCAAGTAATGTTTAATTAGTCTCAAATATGTTTGACATAATTAAATTTAGTCCATGGTTTTTTTTATTTTGATAAAAAATCATATAATATGCATGCATGGGAGGTGAAAGGTTGGGAGACTACTTTTTGAGTTTTCAAGGCATGTCATGCAACTTTATGCCTCAACTTTTTCACAAACCAAGACAAGTCTTCCACTTCACTCCCAAGAACCATATGGCCGAAATCTTCACCCCTTTTCTCTCCAAGTTTTCTCTCCATTTTTGTGTTCTTCAATTGTTGAAGAATACACACACTTCTCTTTGAAAAATCTTCATATTTTTCTAGTGCAAAATATGAAGGGATCTACCTAGTTGGTGGTGGGCCTAATTTGAAGAAAAGATTCAAGAAGTTGGAGGAGGAAGCTAGTAGACTTGTCATCCATTCAAGAGCTTTGTTGTTTAACAACAAAGTTGGACCATACATCAATCCTTGTGATTGATAGGTACATTTCTAAACATCCTATGTATGACATAATGGTGTTTTTGTATTTGCTACACAAGATTCATGTGGTGGCTGAAATTTATTCCCTAAAAATTCGATTTTTTGAACTTTCGTTGCGCTTCCGGTCACCGTAACCGATCCTCTTTCAAGTGGTATCAGAGCTATGGTTACGTTTTTGTGTAGCTTTTACATAATATTATGTTGAGATCGATTTCTAACCGCTTGAGATAATTTTTTGCATAAAAATCGAGGCCATCTTTGGGGAAATTTCGGGCAGCATGTTGCTGCCCGTGTCGGGCAGCTCGGGCTGCCCGAGGGGCTGCCCGAACAGCCCCATCAATTTAATAATAAAAAAAAATATTTTTTTGTTGCCGGAATCCGGCGACGGCGATGACGACTAGGGTTTCCAAAAGTGTTTTGGATTATCAAAGTGTCATGGGCCTTCAGTTGTTGGGTCATTGGATGGCTAACATATTTGTGAATTTTAAATGGGCCAAAACGTTTTTGGTGAAAAATGAATTTTTGGGCCCTTAAGTTTAAAATTACAAAAGTTGCAAACATTTTCTCATGAAATAAATATTTTAAGTTGGACTTTAAATATTTATAGTAAATGATGATTTACAAGAAATTCGGTTATAAATAAATTAATTGGAAAGTAGACAAAGGCGTTTGTATACTTTGTTAATTTAGTTTATAATCGTGGCGGTTAGTGATTGGATCAAGATATATAATATTGGATCAATTAATTATTGTGATAATTAATTGATGGTGTATGATATGTGATATTATGCATGAAGGATGATCAAAAGCCCAAGCCCAATTTGCTAGGTGTATGCTAGGATATTTTGTGTTGAATGATTGTAATAATTATCAATTTATAAGGTGGGCTTGGTTTATGGCCCGTTCCCACCCCATGAGATGTATCCCTATTTGCCATGGATATTTATTTGTAAATATTAGTATAGTGGATGATCAAGATTGGAAGATGGTGGCCATGATGATTATGAAGATCGAAGACATGTAAATATTGGAAGCTTATGTAATAGTTGCATTTGCATCCCGTGCATTTCCCTAGGATTGGACCTAGGCCCGTGTTTAGCTCACACGGTCCGTTAGTATTGGGGCGATTGATCATCCTTATTTGTTTACTATTTATAATATATGCATGATATGTTATAAATAATGAGTATGTGCGTTATTATTATGATAATAACAAAGTTGCATGAATCCGGCAAACATACGATCAAACATGGCGAGCTTTTAAAATAAAATTAATGATGAGACCTTTCAAAATTAAAAACCCTCATTTTGAATAAGATTCAAAATTAATATCAAGCCCGAAAAGGGGAATTATAAATTTGTTTATAATTTCCTTGTCTTCCATCGACAATGGGTGCATGATGAACGCTACCTGTACTCGGGGCTCGGCTCATATTATTGGGGAGCTTTGGGTGCCGGAAAGCTGTGATATCCATTGACATGGTGATGTGAACTACGTGGAACTCCCATGATTTCGGCTCATTTTATTGAGGGAACTCATGGCGACCGTCCATTAAGATTCAACATCGATGGGTAAGGCTTGACACGTGAAGATGAACGACGTCATATTATTGGGTCCTAATCAAACGTGAGACAAAAGTTTACGTAGAGGGTTGCATTGTGATGCAATTGGAAACTACCTTTTAGGAATTGTGATTGGCTGATATTATTCGGGATCATAATTTGCTAATTGGACCTTACGTACCTACTGAGGAAAGGAGTTTCCCGTTTTCACTAGAGGGTAGTGAAAGATGTCAAAACAGTGGGAGCAAATATTTATGAAGTAAAAGCCCAAACTTCATATCTTACTAAATATTTTAAAATAGTCATCAACATTTATCTGTTTTTACTTTTCAGTACAAATTGACAATGTCTTCGATTCGCAATCCGATATCTGTAATACTCGACAAACACATATTAACTGGACCTAATTACCTCACTTGGCTAAGAAACCTAAAAATCGTCTTGAATTCGGAAAGGGTAACATATACACTGACTGAGTCGCCCCCTGTTGAGGCTCCGACTGACTGCAATCCTGAGGAATTGCAGGCTTACAAGGAATGGTGTGACCATGACTTGATAGCCAGGTGTTATATGCTGACTTCTATGAATGATGAGCAGCAGAGGCGTTTTGAGGATGCAAAGAGTGCTGCTGACATTCATTTGCATCTCAAGGAGCTCTTCGGTGAGCAAACACGGCCTCTTAGGCATGCTACCGTCAAGGAGCTGATCACTTTGCGCATGTGAGATGGGGCCTCGGTCCATGACCATGGCCTAAAGTTGATTGGGCTCGTGGACAAGCTCGTTGGCATGGATATGATCTTGCCTTCGGAGTTGACCACCGACGTGTTGCTCTTATCCCTGCCTAGCTCATTTGATCCTTTTGTGGTGAACTTCAACATGAACAAGATTGAACCGACCCTTGAGGAGTTGGTGAATATGCTTGTTACGTTTGAATCAACCATCAAGAAAGAGAAGTTGGTTCTTTATGTGGGTTCTTCATCTGGTACGAAGATTGATCCACATGGGAAGGGAAAGAAGTGTTCTTCCCAACGTCCCAATAAGAACGTGCCCTTGATGAGGCATTCTCCGAATCCCGTTGTGGCAGCCACACCAGTTAAGGCTTACAAGACTGCTGATGAATGTCATCACTGCAAGAAGCCTGGACATTGGAGGCGAAATTGCAAGGAATATCTTGCCCAGAAGAGTTCTGGAAACGGTATGTTCTAAATTGAAGTAAACATTTCAATTAACTCTACTTCTTGGGTATTAGATACTGGATGTGGATCACATCTCTGTAATGTGTTGCAGGTGATGGGAAGAAGTAGGAGACTAAGGGAAGGTGAGACCTTCTTGAGGATAGGCAATGGAGCAAGAGTTGCTGCCAAGACCTTAAGAAATGTTTACTTATTGTTGAACAATGATTTTAAGTTAATTTGTAAGAGATGTTTTGTTTGTACCTTTTTAGTGAAAAAACATTGTTTCCATTTCTATTGTGATAAAGATGGATATTCTTGTTTATTTTACAAAGGTGTTTGCAACATTTACATGAATGAATGTTTGATTGGTACTGGTGAACTTGAAAACGATCTCTATAACTTAAAATTGAAAGATATTCCACTAAATGTCCATTCAATGGCATACACCATATGAGATATGGATGGGTAAGCCTCCTAAGTATTCTTATCATAGAATATGGGGTGCCCTGCTTATGAAGCAGGTAGTGGGAGATAAATTGGATAGTCGATCCATTTTATGCTACTTTGTGGGATATCCAATGAATTCGATTGGATACTACTTCTATCATCCCCAAGAAACAAAGGTGTTTGTTTCTAGGAATGCAATCTTTTTGGAAAAGGAATTTCTATTGGATAGAAAAGGGGAGATGATAGAACTCGAAGAGGTTCGAGAAACACCCACAATTGAAGAACCCACACCCGAAGAGCCAAGAGAGGAGATACAAGCTCCTAGAAGATCCGAGAGAGTCTCGAGACCACCTATGAGGTATGGTCTGCTTCTGGAAGAGGGCCATGATGAGCCTAACCATGGATGTGATCCAAGGACCTTCAAGGAAGCGTTATCTGATGCCGATTCATCAAAATGGCTTGAAGCTATGGAATCTGAGATGAATTCCATGCATTCAAACCAAGTGTGGGATCTTATAGATCCACCTGAGGGAAGGGTTCCCATAGGGACTTGGGGCGGATGGGAAGGTATTGACCTTCAAGGTGCGATTGGTGGCAAAAGTATATACTCAAAGACAAGGAGTTGACTTTGAGGAAACCTTTTCACCAGTTGCAATGCTCAAGTCCATAAGGATATTGCTAGCCATAGCTGCATGGTATGACTATGAGATATGGCAGATGGATGTCAAGACAGCCTTTCTTAATGGGGATATTAAGGAAGAGATTTACATGTCTCAACCTGAAGGGTTTACATATGTCGGAAGTGAGCATATGGTATGCAAACTTCAGAGATCTATTTATGGTCTAAAGAAGGCATCTGGGAGTTGGAACCTTAAATTCGAGAGTACAATCAAAGAGTTTGATTTACTAAGAATCCTGAGGAACCCTGTGTGTATAAGAAGGTCAGTGGGAGTGTTGTGACATTCCTGGTGCTTTATGTTGATGACATTCTATTCATTGGGAATGATGTAGGAATGTTGCAATCAACTAAGATATGGTTAGCGAGTAAGTTCTCGATGCAGGATTTGGGTGAAGCATCTTTTGTATTGTGATACAGATCTATAGAGATAGATCGAAAAGATTGCTTGATTTCACCCAGTCCACATACATTGATACCATCGTGAAGCGGTTCTCGATGGGTGAGTCCATGAGAGGACATCTACCAATGTGTCATGGCGTGTCCCTATCCAAGTCTGTCTCCCAAGACTGATGCAGAGATAGTGGCGATGACACACATTCCGTATGCTTTGGCAATTGGTAGCATCATGTATGGGATGATATCTACACGTCCTGACGTGGCTTTCGCGCTAAGTGTAGTGAGTAGATATCAATCGAACCCCGGTCTTCCACATTGGAAAGCTGTGAAAGACATCCTCAAGTAGTTGAGAAGGACCAATAAATTGTTCTTGGTCTATGGGGTGGAGAACTAAAATTGGAAGGCTATACCGACTCTAGCTTCCAAAGCAATATCGATGACTCGAAGTCAACCTCTGGTTTTGTATTCATGCTCAATGGTGCTGCTGTCTCTTGGAAGAGTTCCAAGCAAGACAATACTGCGGATTCCAGCACAGATGCCGAATACATTGCTGCATCAGATGCAGCAAGGGAGGCTGTTTGGATAAGGAATTTTGTCCAAGAGTTGGACGTCATTCCTAATTGAGTTGCTCCTGTCCGGGTGTTGTGTGACAACACGGGAGCTTTAGCTCGAGCAAAGGAGCCAAGGTCTCATCAGATGTCCAAACATGTATTGAGAAAGTACCACATCCTCGGAGAGATTGTGGAAAGAGAAGTGTCTTTTGACATAGTCGGCTCCGCAGATAATGTTGTTGATCCACTAGCTAAGCCTTTACCTGGACCATTATTCGACAAGCATCACGAATCAATGGGTTTAAAGCATATGGGTAGTTGGCTCTAGTGCAAGTGGGAGATTGTTAGAGTAGGTGCCCGTCGAGCCAAGTGTTGGCCGAGTGTTCACAGTGAAACTCTATGTATAAGCAATCTTTATTTTAGTAATATTTGATATTATTATTTTGGCACATCTTTATCTGTATACCCATCCTAGTTGCATAGATAAAGCCCTTGAATATACAAATAGTAGAAAGAATATGAGATGCCCATATGATGAGTATCATGAAACTCATATTTGTAATACTGTATATTCTAAACGGTTCCTAGTCGATTCAGCCGCCACTAAGAAGGATATAGGCCGCTCGAGTTAGAGACTAGTATCTGCGATGTGAGTAACATGTTTCATTAGTAGGGGACATTGTGATGTCCGAGCATGCAGATAGGTGCTCCTGGTAGAGTGCACTGAACAACCCTCCATTAAAGGACTTTCCAAGTGGTTCTCACTTATCGAGTGGAAAAGTCCTGGTTTATGGTTGTACACCATTAGTCCTTATGACCCGGGACAACATTGAGACTCTATGTGCTAGAATTACACTTTGACTTGTTTACCGACTCTCATGGGGTCATCAGGTGGCAAGGTTGGGTGTTCTGTCGAAACACATAGGAGTCGATGCATTGTAGTCGGGGATTCACTGCTTACCTTTGGGTATGGATATCCTATGTGTTATCATGTGTATGTAGGTTGAAATCTCTGGCCAGAGTATGGTGGTAATTATGAAAGGGGTTTCATAGATTACACCATTGATGCAACTACGACATGACACATAGTATCGATTCATTGACAACTCTCGATAAACCAATAGTTGTCGAATCGATCGGGATATACGAGTTGAAGGGACCGTACTGTACGCTAACCATAATTGAATGGTTCTTGCAGGCACTATCATTTGATACCTAGGGAATCATGTAAGCGATGCTGCTAGGCGTTTAACATGATTGGTTGGGTACTATCAGACTTGAGTTCTGACGTTCTTGTTATCAAGGAGTTGATAAGTAAGAATGAAGCAATTGGGGTATGCTCATATAAGGACATGTTTAGTCCGAATCACATGGAGATGTGAACCCACGGCTAGTTGTATCAATGAACCATTGAGGGCCACACAAGTACTAGCTTTCTAGATCCCGTTGAGAAGTAAAAATAGTTCAATGTGTTGAACGGCTTATAAAGGAGTTTATAAGCGTAAGGAAAATTAGAAGTATGACTTCTATAAAGGAGAAAATAGTTCAATGGGTTGAACGACTTATAAATGAGTTTATAAGTGTAAAGAAAAATAGAAGTATGACTTCTATGAGAGAAATGTAAATTTTAATTTATGGAAGTGTTCCTAGAATTAAAATTTGGCCAAGTGAATAATGTATTTGAAAATTGTGATTTTCATAAACATTATTATGGACTAAATTAAATTAATTCAAGTGTTGAATTAATTAAACACTAGTGGACCTAGTAGAGTCCAAATAATTAAATTAATTCAAGTGTTGAATTAATTAAATTATATTGAGTCTTGTAGAGCTCAATTTAAATTAATTATTTAACTAGTGGGACTTGGGTAAATTCAAGTAATGTTTAATTAGTCTCAAATATGTTTGAGATAATTAAATTTAGTCCATGGTTTTTTTAATTTTGATAAAAAACCATATAATATGCATGCATGGGAGGTGAAAGGTTGGGAGACTACTTTTTGAGTTTTCAAGGCATGGCATGCAACTTTATGCCTCAACTTTTTCACAAACCAAGACAAGTCTTCCACTTCACTCCCAAGAACCATATGGCCGAAATCTTCACCCCTTTTCTCTCCAAGTTTTCTCTCCATTTTTGTGTTCTTCAATTGTTGAAGAATACACACACTTCTCTTTGAAAAATATTCATATTTTTCTAGTGCAAAATATGAAGGGATCTACCTAGTTGGTGGTGGGCCTAATTTGAAGGAAAGATTCAAGAAGTTGGAGGAGGAAGCTTGTAGACTTGTCATCCATTCAAGAGCTTTGTTGTTTAACAACAAAGTTGGACCATACATCAATCCTTGTGATTGATAGGTACATTTCTAAACATCCTATGTATGACATAATGGTGTTTTTGTATTTGCTACACAAGATTCATGTGGTGGCCGAAATTTATTCCCTAAAAATTCGATTTTTTAAACTTCCGTTGCGCTTCCGGTAACCGTAACCGATCCCCTTTCACACCGCACCCGCGGTCGTGCACCAACATCATTCCGGAAATTGTGAAACTTTGTGGACTTTGAATAAAAGTAGAAGAAAATGGTGTGCTACGTGGGGAATCCTGTCTAGGCTATAAAAGGATCTCTTTTTCATCACCTAGGTCATATTGAGGAGCAAGGAATAGAGTGGAGGCTACAAGATTGGATTGAAGATCAAGCTCATCTTCTTCAACAAGTTCTTGCTCACTTTTGGACAAAAACTTCATACACTCCAAAACTCTTTTTCTAAGTTCTTCTTTCTTTATTTTTACTTTTATTTGATATGTCTTGTTTAAGACTTATGAGTTGTTATGTTATTTGTATTATTATGAACTAAATCTTAATTCTAGAGGAATGATGGAACAAAACTAGAAACCATGTGTTGAGATTTATGATTTATGCTATATAAGTTTCCTTTCTTGTTCATTTGCATTTTTCCAATCTTAATGCTTTCATTTTACTGGCCATATCTTAAATGATTTGTATGTTTATAAATTATCACTTGGAAAAGGAAATTTATAAACAAGAAATGGAAAAATACATTGATAGTATTTATATAGTTCGGGAGGACATCTATTACTATTAAAGCCATTTAAAGAAGTTAGTGCTTATTGTGTTATTTAATTTTAGATTGTTGACAGGGATGTTACAATCTTTTGTTAGATAATTAGTATCTACTTAGCACTCGGGAGAGGGAGTAGATAATTATAGAATTCTTGGTTAATGAATAAGAAGGACATTTATAATATAGCTATACAAAATAGCACATGGTGGATAGTTGCGTGAAATCGGACCTCTAGATCTTTTATTCCATTGTTCAACTCTGTTTGGTACTACAAGTAAATTTATTATCAATTCAGTTATTGATACGAACAAATCTTGTACTCAAAATTACATTTTACTATAACTTGACGTCGTGCACTTGCGAGCAATCAAGAAAACACGCAACACTGTACATGCACCGCGGGTGCGCTAGATTCATCACCACGGGTGCGCTGAGTGTACTGGACAACATCCAAAAATCAGTAAGGAACGACCGCGGGTGCGCTGAGTTCTTACCGCGGGTGCGCTCTGCCTACTGGAGATCAGCCAAAAATCTGAAACAAGCGACCGTGGGTGCGGCACCTTTCCAACCACGGGTGCGCTGCCGCCTATGCCCAATCACCGCGGGTGCGGTGTCTTCTCCAGCGTGGGTGCAGTCTCCCCTGAAGCCAACAACAAGCTTTGCATCTAAAAATCGAATCGCAACGCAACTTCTCTTCATAATTAGGCAACACTCTCAACAAGAAAGTTAAACCTCTATGTCTTAGCTAACCCCCCCAATTGGCCTCATACCATTGGCTCAACATACAAATTACCATGAATTAATTCGCAACGACGCTACAATATAACCACATAACAAGTATAACCTTTAATACTATAAACCATAAATCACAACTCTTAACATCAAAACTATACTTAAACTTAACCAAATAGTCTGTAAACACAAGAAATCTTAAACCGTACCGTTCACCAAGCTTGGATATTAGAGAAATACAATACATATAATTCACGTGAGCACAAAGAATGAATTCCACTTACTACCAATGGAAACCTTGATTCTAATCTCTTGGTACAAATCCTACAACAATAAACCATGTATTGAATCATCAACAACTTAATAATCACAAACCCATAAAACCAACACAATCAATAATCCCATAATTTCCCCCAACATCATAAACCAAGAAATAACCAAAGCCACAAGATTATCTTAGTTCTTGAACCCAAATGATCTTGTTCTAACTTCAATAACCCAACTAGATGCTTGAATAAAAAAAACAAATGAAAGAAATTGAGAACCCTAGGTCTATTTTAGCTGAGGAACCGAGAAGTGCAAGGAAATAATGAGGGAAATGAGCAAACTCTTCTATTATATCACTTAAAAATCCAAAACACGACTTTACGGTTCACTGACCGCGGGTGCGCTACTCTTCTTACCGGGGGTGCGCTAGGCATACTGAACCACTTCCAAAAATCCAAAAACGACGACCGCGGGTGCGCTGTTCAATGGACCATGGGTGCGCGGGAGGTTCTGCCCAAACACCGCGGGTGCGATGTCTTTCCTACCATGGGTGCGGTCAAACTTCTGTCCAATACCGCGGGTGCGGTAGCTTCTGTGGCGCCGGTGCACTCTCCTCTGTAGCCAACAATAAACTTTGCAACTAAAATTGAATCCCAACGACGCTTCTCCTCATAATTTGGCAACGCGCTCAACAAGAAAGTTGCACCTCTATGTTTTATCTAACCACTACAATTGGCCTCATACCAATTGGCTCAACATACAAATTTAGCATTAATTAAACCGCAACGACACTACAATATAACCACACAACATCTATAATCAACAATACTATAAACCATAAATCTCAACTCTTAACATCAAAACTATAATTAAACCTGACCAAAGAGTCAATAAACACAAGTAATCTTAAAACATACCGTTCACCAAGTTTGGATATTAAATTTGGCATATCCGCCACAGACTTGGCATATCTGCCAATGACTAGGCATCTCCGCCCATGACTCAATACACGCTTTGCGATAAATCTAAAGACTAAGCATATCAACCTCATAAATTGCAAACATCAATGCAATAAAGTAAAGTATGTGGTTTCTGGGAAACTCAAGTCCAATCTGACTCGAGTCCATCTCCCGGTTAACATTGATTTATACCTTTCTCTCTGTTGATCTTACTCTGTCGAAGTCCGAGATTCAAAGCCTGTAAATATCAATCTGGCAATGATAATATCGAATATACTGTATCAAAATACCATTCAAATCAAGACATCTCAGTCTTATCAAATTCTGACAGCACGACAGTATAATTCCAAAGTACCGGTAATACAGATCAATATACCAATCCCAACAAATCATAATCAATCAGAGTACAAATCGGATATCAAATCTCAATCAACTCTAGTCCAAAAATCATAACAATTCCAAACAGTATATGTTCCTCAATCTGGTTTTGATTATACGATGTCTAACATATCAAGAATACCATATATGAATCCTATCTGATTCCTTTAATGTCATAATTTTAAATCATTTCAAAACGTAGTAAAACTTACATCCTGTTGAAGCTCTCGTCGATAGGACTACAATACTGAATTCGTATTGAAAATCAAAAGGGCGGATCTTTCACAATCACAAATCTATGATCAATGAATTGAAAATTCTTCCGATGCTTCCCGCGGTTTCCTTTTTCTCCTTATCAATGCAGGTATGAGGTTATATATATATATATATACAGTGCATGCCTAGAAAACGTGGCTCACTCCTTTAAGTAACACATCTCGCCCATATGCGCGACCTCCCTCGGCGCATATGCGCGAGACCTACTGGTCTCGGCAATGGTCTTGTCGACAGCTCGCGCATATGCGCGCCCCATCTCCGCGCATATGCACGAGGTTCTCTGGACTTGGAAGTTGGCTTCCCGCACAGCTCGCGCATATGCGCGTCCTCTCTCGTGCAAATGCGCGAGGTCCTCTGCCTGCCTCGTGCATATGCGCGAGGGGTACTATCCTTGCACATTGAATCTTACATGCAAAATCAAATCAAGTCTCGGAGCGATTCTTCTAATGACATCAAATCATCTATCAATAATCGAAGATTACAATAACAAAATTCTCGGGCATTACATTTCTCCCCCCCAAGATACGATTTCTGATACGAACCCTCGTGCGAATGAAAAGAAAGCACAATTAAATATGAATCGCGCCCTCAATGTAATAACGAACAAGGAATTCGTGTTGTCCCGATCTTTTGAATCAAGTATGAGTTTGGGATATTCACCTCATAATTATAGAACTTAGCAAAAAATATTCACGAATAAAACAATTGAGAAACAGACGAACCTTCAAAGAACTTGTCCTTGACAATGCGTATGAAATCAATCGATAAATGCCACAAGAATAAATCCTTGATAAGTTTGATTTTTGATGAACACAAAGCGAAGCTTTGAAAAGGTTGTGAGAAAATCTCAAAATTTGATAAACTATCAATAGTAATCTGAATTGTGTGTCAATTTTCGTCCCTATATATTTACATATTAAAAATCAAGTTACCAAGATAATTAAAACCCTAAATAAGGAAACAAATATTTTTTCTCGGCTGCAGTGCGCTGGGCCGGTGAAGTTTGGCCACCCTAGCGCTAGGCTTTCTGGACAGCCGCGCTGGGGCAGTGAAGTTTTGTGGGGACCAAAACATACCATAAATTTTTTTTTTAACACCCTAATTCGTCTTCTTAATTATTATTAAGAATCAATATAACAATTAAGATATGTGGTACATAAATTTTTTTTTTGAAATAAGAACTGCGGAAACGTAATGTAATCGATCCGATATACATATCCATACAAAAGAACAAATCTTGTACAACATATGTTCATCTCAAACTAGAATTCAGTCACTACATCACGTACTGAAAACCAATCTCTTCTATGTACGGATCTCCACGCTAATTATAAGTCTCTCATCCTTTTCCTGATCCCGATCCTGCCCCACCTATTGTCATGCACACATACAAACAAGACAACAGCCGTATAACTCCGGTGAGAACATAATCCCAGTATAAACAATGTAAACATGCAATCATATAAAAGCATATATAAAGCATGAAATACATATAAATAACATGTATCAAAATCTGAAACATAAAATGATATCACACTGTAAATCACTCATGACTCATCATTTCAGACTCACTCATAATCTAGGGATCCCAGTTTCTGGACATTGTCACATATATCGAATCTCAGCGATAGGAATGAATCAATTCCTAAGCGAAATCGATATAAACCAAACATCCAGTGTCTTGGCGAATCAGCCGAAGACTCGGCTCATCAGCCAATGACTAGGCGAATCAGCCTATGACTCAATACATACTCTGTCTATGAATCAATAGACCACACATCAATTTCATAATTGCAGATATCAATGCAATAAATAAAGTATGTGATTTAGGGAAACTCATGTCAAATCGAACTCGAGTTGTGCAATCTCGAATCAACATTCATTTATATCTTTCTTTATATCAATCTGACTCTGTCGAAGTCTCGGATTCAATGCCTGTCAGTACTCAATCTGGCAATGACAATAACGAGGAATACAAAATCAATACCTCCCTCAATCAATACTGGATATAATCGGAACTGAATCAAATTCTGTTTCAACATCATAACTGTACAATCTCAATATACCCAGCAATACAACTCAACAGATATCGATTCTCACAACTCAAAATTAATATGATACAAATCTGATATCACATCTCAATCAATTCCATTCAGAAAACCATAACAATTTCATACTGTATCCGTTCTTCAATCCGGTTTTGATTATACGATGTTTAACATATCAGGAACACCATATATGAATCATATCTGATTCTGACAATATCATAATTTCAAATCATATCAGAAACATACAAAACTTACGTCAATATGAAGCCTGCATCTATAGGAACACAGTACCGAAGTCGGATTTAAAATCAGACGGACGGATCGAAATAGAAAGGCGTAAGGATTTTTCTGAAAGATTCTCGATTTCCTTTCTTAGTTTATACTAAATTCTGAAGGATTTGCATTTATATATATATCACCTTGCATGTATAAGATATGTGTCTCATTTTTCTTTAATTTTGGTCGGCGCTCGGGCGGTTAAAATCTACCTCTCAGGTGCGGCACCTTCTGTCCAACATTCTTCTTATTGAACTCTGGTGCTCGGGCGGTCATCTTCTACCGCTCGGGCGCCAGACTTTCTGTCCAAGCCCTTACTTTGTGAGACATTGGCGCTCGGGCGGTCATCTTTTACCGCTCGGGCGCCAAACCTTCTGTCCGAGCACAATCCTTGCAAAACACTGGCGCTCGGGCGCTCATATTCTACCGCTCGGGCGCCACATTTTCTATCCAAAGTTTACACAAATCATATACTTTACCCAATCTGGTCTTGGAGTAGTCCATCTATAATCATATCAGTTCAAAATCAATAATCTCAAATTAACATGATATAAAATCTTGATCATTACAAGTTTGGCCGCCCTAGCGCGAGACGTTCTGGAAATCTTCGCTTCGGGCAGAATTTTTGGCACTGGGGAGGTGTAGTTTGGCCGCCCTAGCGCGGATGCTTCTGGTCCAAAATCATTTTCTTCATATTTTAGCACTTGAACCGCATTCCACTGACTCCCGCATGTGCTCCCGTGAATCACGAACCCTTCAGCACTTTGCACCTTGCTTGTAAGTCATTCTTCCTTGCTCATAAGCCCCTGCAATGATTCCTTGAATCTCTTCGGTCGTCCCCTCGTGATTGGTCCCTCCAGCAACTCTAAAGGGTCCCATGCTGCGGGGACCCGGGCTCTAAATCGATTCGATCTGGGATTAATTGGATCTGTGAGAAAATGTGGGTCAAATTTTTGCTTTTTAACATTAATTCTAATGTATATAAATAAGCATAAGGTCTTTACTTATTTTACAAACATACAAACATGTCTTGTTCTAATACATCAATCCAACTAGTGTTTAATACAAAATATAAAATACAAGTAGTCAAAGTCTAATAAGAGTCACTAGTCATCTTCTGCGCCCGCAGTCACCACGCTATCTCGAACTCATCTCTGTCGTGACCCAGATCCTGCCCCACCTGTTTTTATGCACACATACAGACATAACAACAGCCGGAAACTTCGGTGAGAACAAATCCCAGTATAAAACATGTGGGGACCCGGGCTCTAACTCAATTCTTTTTGGGATTGATTGGATCTTTGCTCAAAAATGTGGGTCAAAATTTTGCTTTTAACATTAATTCAAATGTATAATTAAAACATAATCTGTCTCGATAATAATTAACAACATAATGTACATACAAGTCTGTTTAGTACAATCATACATTAGTGTTCAAATCCCAACTACAAACATAAGTAGTACAAATCTAATAGGAAAACACTAGAAAGCTACAACGCCCGAGATCTCCACGCTATCATCAATCTCTCATCTTGCTCGAGACCCATATCCTGCCCCACCTGTTGCCATGCACACATACAGACACGACAACAGCCGGATAACTCCGGTGAGAACAAATCCCAGTATAAAACATGTATGCATGCAATATAATAAATCATACACCAATGCATAGCATATATCAATGCACATGAATATAAAATCTACAACATGTAAAGAAATACAAATCTGTATTCAACGTCTAGTTTTTGACTCGATTCTCTAATCTAGGGATCCCGGTGTGAATAAGACGGTCTGTCACCTACCCAACCACTCGGGGTGACGGTACGTCTTATTCCTAGACTTCGGTCAACTCTGTTTCGAGGGTCTACACATAGAGAAAATCTACTACTATGCGTCGATACACCGAAACGTCTTGTTTTGGCCGATCTGCCAATATCTCCTATCTCAGGACTTCAATATAAATCAATAAACAAGACATTACATAATCAAATATAATAACAATCTAGTATGTGATTTTGGGAAATTCGTATCAAATCTGAATCGAGTTGTGCAATCCCGTGACCACATGAATTATACCTTTCTTGTCGAATAGTCGGTGTCTTAGTCGAAGTCTCGAGTTCACAATAGCCAATACAAATCTGAAATGGCATAATCAATGTGCACTCTATCAATATACCTCTCAAGCAATTCAATATGCAATGCTGAAATCGGTTTCAATACACTTCGACGGCGTAACGGCGTAATTCTTCGATACCGGTCAATTCACAACTCAACATATATCAATCATTCATATTCCTCAACTCATACTCAAGATCACACACTTATCAATTCTGAAATTCTGCATGATTCTCAAATAATACATGCTGGAAAAATCGAGAACATCTATACGATATCCGAAATTCAATCCGATTGCATTTCTACGATACTCAATATACCAAGAACACATATTTCTAACAAAATCATAACTTCTCCAACATATGAATTTCGAAACATGCTGGAATTGAACAATACTTACATCCTTAGCTAGCTCTTCTTGCAAGGATCACAAATCCGGGTTCGAAATTAAAATCGGATCTCCAAATCTTGCACAATATAATTTCTAAAGGATGAAGAACTTAAAGCTATTCTGAGGAAGCTCTCGGTTCTGCTGATGAAGATTTGAAAAATGAAGTGTCATTTCAAAGTATATATATATACCATGCCAAGTGTCAAGACAAGAAACAAAGGTGGCATTTCCGCATGCAGCACCGCGGGTGCGCTGCTTAAGCACCGCGGGTGCGCTCATGTCTCGGCGTCATTTTATTCCTGAAAAATCTTGGACCGCGGGTGCGGTCATGTTCTTACCGCGGGTGCGGTGTCTGCTCGCACCAATTTTCCTACCCTACTGGCCATCTACCGCGGGTGCAGTGCTTCCTAAACCGCGGGTGCGGTCTCAAAATGTCAAAAACATACCCCTACTGGACATGCACCGCGGGTGCGGTATCTCCTAGCACCTCAGGTGCGGTGTGGTTTCGGCCATGCTTCAATCAAAATTCCATAATTCAAGAATTATTTGATACTCTCATCTTATGACATGCATTCTCCAAGTCGTACTTCAATAAAGATTAATAACCTCGAGCCTTACAAAACATGTACACATGCTAACACAAAATCATGAATCGTGCATAAAAGCAATAATAATGGGTTCCATAATCTATGAAACCAATCTATATAAGCATGTAATGCAAATCAAATCATGTCTTGACTCAACTCGAATCTACTCTAGGGATCCCGGGGTGAATAAGACGTCACTGTCTGTTACCTATTGTAGTGCCCAAATTCAGTACACGTATAACCCATGCATTTATTTAACTAGTAAATCATTTAATTAATTTTAAAATGAGTTTTAAGCCATGCATGATTTATTTGAATGCATTGTTTTAAATTATTTATGTTATGTGATGCACGTTAAAATGTTTTTCGAGTTTCATATTTCAGGCGATTATTCAAGGCGGGATCGAGGAAAAGACCGGTGACGATTTTGGTAATTTAGAATGTGATATTTTATTTTAAGATTTAGGATGTGGCATTTTAAATAAATTATAGAGTTTTAGTATTTTTAAACATTATTTATGTATTG